>NC_091118.1:205000-505000 GCF_040183065.1 Periplaneta americana
TCCAGCACAATCTGCCCTGTAGGAGGGTGCCGATTGATCCAAACCGACTTGAGGCCCCTCACTTCCACCAAGCCCGCCCTGATGATGCCCAGCTCGCTGTACATGCTCACCTCGACCACCTCGTCTGAAGACAGAATGTGGTGTCATTTGATGGCTTTTGCAATAGTGCCATTTCTTTATCATGCTGCAGGTTATTTTACCCTCTATAGATTATTTTCTTGAACTATAATTCAAAAGACACAGGTACCTAAATGAAATCACTTTTAATATATTTTTTATATCTAATGCATCTTAGAACTTGACCAATGGCCATTTTCTTAAAACATACAATACATAGAATGTGTACACGAACAAAGGTTTGAAATAATAACAGTAATAAGTAATAAAAAAGAAAAAGTATTAGGAAGAGAGTTTTGCACGTGCTTCCCAATATTGGTCACAGATCTTTGTGGAGTAAACTGAAGGGCAGTGTTGAAGATGAGAACTGTCCATGTCTTCTTGCATATTGCAAAGAGGGCTGTCCAGAATTCCAATTTTTTGTAAATAAGAAGTCATGCCCTGTAACCAATCGGATATGTGGAACTGCTATGCGTCTTGGATTCGTTGAGGATTTGTCAGCTATGTTCTTCCATGATTTGTCCTTTGTGCGTTTCATTAGTTTTTTTTTTATGAAATTGTTGCTTGACCATTTTTTTTTGTATCTTTCTACGTCACATTCGACGAGACAAATGCAAGATAACAATAACTGAAGACGTCCCCGGAAAAAGATGTAACATCAGATTCTTGAAATATGGGATGTAGGTAAAAAAAAAGCAACTTTAAAGCTTTATTTACAACAATGAATTATTGCATTCAGTGGCTGAATAAACTTTTATCGGTTATTGTTTAGTCTATGGTTGTGATAGTAAATATAGGCCTATTGAAATATGCCCCTGAAATTATCTTCCTTTCTCCTGAAACATGAACTACAGTTTTGTTGGTTACATCTTTATTCCAGGGAGGTCTTCAATATTGTATTCGCAACGACAGCTATTCTGATCAGGCTCCTAATTTAAGACTTGCCCATTTTCTTGTAGTCAGGAGAAGTCTGTTGCTTGGCATCTATCGTCAGTCTCTGGATGGACAATGGCACTCTCAGGTTCCTCCTGTTGTCCTGAAGAAAGTGTATCTGCAGCAAACTGTCCAGGAAAGTTGTCCAATTGTTCTTCCAGTGGACTTTACCACTTTGACCTGTGCAATATACAAAATCATAGTTTATTCTGCAGTATTTCTTAGATATAATCAAACAACTGAGGATGTTGGAATTTAAGAGGGGGAGGTATAACCTTCGCTTGTGTAAATTTACTATATTTCAAATTATTTTCACTTCAGAATCTATAGGACCTTTGGAAATAATTAGTATATACTATCTGTACATCCCTAAGCAATTTTAATGTTTTTGAAAACCTAATAGTTAATAATTTTAATTAAGAAAACTGTTAGAGAATTTTGTTCAGTGAGACAACGTTTACATGATATTCAAAAAGGACTTAAGCTACTTCAATTAAATTTTGTATGCATGTATAGTTCTCTGATGTGAACAATATATGCCTACTCTAAAATATTTAATGTAGGATGTACTACATAGTATATTTTTCAAATAATAATAATAATAATAATAATAATAATAATAATAATAATAATAATAATAATAATAATAATAATAACAACAACAATAATACCGTAACAATAACAATAAAACTACTGATGAAATTAAAAAAAATACTATAAAATCAATATATATTTGATTAGTTTCTATTCATCAAAATTACTTTAAAAACTTTCAGGGACCTTGCAAGAGACCCAGGTACGTACGCACGCACACACAACTCTCTTTCTTTCTGTCTGGCTCACTCTCACTCCCTCACTCTCTCTTTCAGAGACCATTCATTATAGTTTACTGTTGACTTAGCACAGGCGTTTTTATGAAATTCAAATTCGCAAAATATTAACCTAAGCAACATAGCAAAAAATACAAACTCAAATTTGCATTATATAAAAAAAATTGCAGATGGAACCCTATTTTTCGAAAACCCCTGTTAAATTAAAGCTAAAATCGCCAGGAATAAACTGTAAAAATTATATTCCATCTAACCTGACGATGTCATATCCAGGCTTTATGTACTGGTTTCTGACAAATTATTATTATTATTATTATTATTATTATTATTATTATTATTATTATTATTACTGTACCCGAGGCTTCTGTTGAGACTTGAAAGCAATGTGAAAATGACGCTCAATGGGTTGCTAGCCCAGAGAGGTGCAATTGGTGGGGTTCCCACCTATACAGCATTTCCTCTGCATATGACATTTCGGTTATACCGCTGATACTCGGTCCCCAGAGCCTCGTTCGTTCAAAGCGGGTTGCACCACGGGAAGGTGAGGATGGGATTTGGGTAGGAGAGGTTGTAGATTGAATGCACATCACTACCTTGCAAGAACTTCAAATAGAACCCATTATACAGTTCATCAGCAAATATCAACTTCAGTGGAAGGGTCATCTCAAACGAATGGATCGATGCAGAATTCCAAAAGCACTGTTTCATTACCACCCATATGGCAAAAGATCTCTAGGCCGTCCAAAGAAGAGATGGACTGAAAATTCTAGTTTGAGACCGTAACAGCCCACTTGCCCTAATACTGGTTAGGAAGATGATGGTGATGATGATGATGATGATGATTGCTGTACCCTCAATGCTTTCTAAGAAAAACTGCATTAAAAACCATTATTAGCATAGGTTAAGATTAGTAAGACTGGGTTATCCTTAAAGACAACCTGGGAAATTTAAATATGACTGAACATATACAAACCACATATAAAAACATTCATAATTGTGTAATGTCGAACCTCATTTTATGAAGATCAGAAAAACGATTTTTTGGTTAATTTTAACGTACTGGTATTGGTTCACTTACAGTAAACTTAAACCAACCATTGCAACCCAGATCAATCCTAACCACAGAATATATAATCCAAGAGAAAAATCTGAACTCGCCTCAATCCAAAAATTTCCAAAACAAATGAACCAAAGTAACACAATCAAAAGCAAAGTATGGTATCAGAATTAAACCACACCACTGGAATGCATTGGGTTGATGTAAGAGAAGGTAGCATTTTTCCACTGCGACAAAAGTTTTTTTTATTTTGAGATGAATAGAAGACAGAAATTAAATTAGTCTCCTACATTATCTACGACTCTCTGCCAACGCTGGAATAGTTTTCGATTCTGCGACTGAAAAAATCTGTTGATTTGGAGTTAAAGAAGTTGTCAAGCCAAGTTTGTAAAGCATCTTCGTTACCAAAGCAGTTCCATTGAAGATTGTTGGATATAGAAAGAAAAAGGGTCGAAATCTGAAGGCGCAAGATCGGCGGAATATGGAGAATGTATATCCCGAATTTAAAAGAAAACCTACAAATTAAACCAAACCCTTTAACTCTATTAAATATGGAATATAATCTAAATTTAACAGAAGAAATACTGAAATCAGAAGTAAACACTGAAATACTAAAACAATTGTCTTTAGAGACAATTAATATTAGATACCCTCCACAAAACTGGCTTCATTTATACACTGACGGATCCTTGATCTCCAGAGAACAAGGTGCCGGTGCAGGTGTTACGTGCTGTCTCTTCTCACTTTATAGATCTCTTGGGTATGGAACAACAAGTTTTGATGGTGAAATGATTGCAATAAGTGAAAGTCTCAGGAGCCACAACAATAAATTTAGGAATGCAGTTATATTGTCAGACTCCAAAGCAGCTATTCTATCAATCGTCTCTAAACACACACCTTCATCTCAAACAGCAGAAATAACTAAAATGCTCTCTCAATTAATATCACTCAATAAAAGAATTGTATTCCAATGGATACCATCCCATTGTGGAATCCTGGGAAACGAGAATGCGGATGCTTTAGCAAAGAAGGGCAGCACTGCTACTTACAGACCTGTTACTAAATCTACGTATTACTCTGTGAAGAGATTTATTAAATCTACATACTTAGACTTCAACAAACAAAATTTGATAACACAATCCCAAGGGAAAAAATGGAACTCTCTGCATCAAAATCCACAGTTAATTCCCGATTTACCACGCAAATCGTCTGTAGCTGCATTTAGATTGGCAACAGGCCATGATTGTTTGGCCAAACACCTGCATAGAATTGGAATATATCAGTCCCCTAACTGTCCATTGTGCAACTCAAACCAAGGAATGGGTTGGGAACATCTCAAAATCCGTGCTTCATTGGCTGGTCATGATAATATCTTTGAAAAATATTGGAGTGCAAGAGGTCAAATGACTTTATTGTCGAACGCCTGGCATTAGAAAACAATAACAACATATGGAGAATGTCGATTCACCTGTCAACCAAACTCCTGGATAACTATTTTGGTCATGCTAGTGGAGTGCGAGCATGCATTATTGTGTTGCAGCTGCACTTGATGCAGTCTTCCCGGTGTTTTCCTTCAATTGCGGCCGCAAGGCTTCTAAGTTGTCGGCAATAAATGCCAGCAGTTATGGTTACATTCCTGGGAAGCCATCTTCTGTGGACGGACACTAACTTTTGTATGGGGTGTTGTGTGTTGAAATGAAAGAATCATTTTCTTGCAGTGCTTTTCCTGATGGCATTTTCCCAATACACGGCACAAATTTTTCCAAGTCGCCTCTGCTGCCTTTACTCTTTTATATTAAACACGATGGAAGAACTATTTGAAAAATTAAAAGGTGGAGAGGTCATCACACAGGAAAGAATAGCAAGCAATAGA
Organism: Periplaneta americana; assembly: GCF_040183065.1. Classification (NCBI taxonomy): domain Eukaryota; kingdom Metazoa; phylum Arthropoda; class Insecta; order Blattodea; family Blattidae; genus Periplaneta; species Periplaneta americana. The sequence continues at coordinate 209,811 of NC_091118.1, forward strand.
ATGAACCAGTCAACGAGTAACATGAACCAGGAAGAGAGGCCAGTGACCAGAGGAATGCATAGCTCAGCAACAGCAGCGGACGAGGATGTCAACAAGCAATTGAAGAAGAAACAAGACACTTGCACTAAAATTATGATGACGACATCAGGTAGACAGGGAAGAACAGAAGGACGGCATACAGGAGCTGAGAACAGCAAAAAGAGTTCAGTGAATCCAGCTGGAAGAACGAATATGGGTCAGCAATTACAGAAGGGATTGAGAGATGAAGAAGATACCAAGATAAGAAGACAAGATTCTGTAAGAACTGGAAGGGATAAAGTAACATTAGGGACACCGAATAGAGGTACGTCAGTGGGAAGAAGTAAGGGACAGAAAAGTTATAACTTAAGAGGTTGGTGCTTGAGTGACAAGACATAGGAAAGTGATAAAGTGAAAATAGTATGCGTGAGTGATAGTGACAGAAAAGACGGCAAGGCAAAGGAATAATAGTGAAAAAGGGTAAGGTACAAGTAATAACCAGAGAGTGATAATAAGTAAGTAGTGATACAAATATAATAACGAAAGTGGGAATGGAAAGGTAATGAAACTGAAGAAACTACTTCGTCTGAAAATATACAGATTAGATTAATGGGAATAAGTGGTCAGTGAATGGTAGTGATTCAAGTGAATAAATAAGTTAACAACTATGGAAGAGTTCAACTAATGTAAACAATGTTCGGAACAATTAATAAGAGATTGAGAGAAGTGATTGTTTAGTTAAATGAGATTAGTTAGAATCAGATAGATAACTGGGAAAGGGAAGGGTAAATACAGGGTGTTTAAAAAATACGGGGCATAATTTCAGGTATGTATTTCCCACATGTAGACAATCAAAATAGTTCATTACAACATGTGTCCGGAAATGCTTCATTTCCGAGTTATGGCCTTCACAACATTGAAATTCACCGGAACGTTTTTCTTTCCGCACGTCATTGTCATTACAGAAGATGTTCAAAATGTCCACCTCCTCCTTCAATACAGACCTCACATCGATGTCTCATTGACCTGCGAACACGATCCCAAACTCCAGGAGTATTGCATATGTCCTCAGAACATGCCACAATTCGATTCCGAAGGGATTCCAAATCAGGCACCGGAGACGAATAAACCAATGATAGTTAATGGCCCCACAAGTAGAAATCGAGAGGGTTCAGATCAGGTGAGCGTGGAGGCCAAGCAATTGGGCCACCTCTACCTATCCATCAATCAGGAAACCTTCGATCCAAGTACCAGCGAGCCGTACGACTGAAGTGTGCAGGAGCGCCATCATGCAAGAAGTGAATGTGTTGACGATTGATCAGTGGAGTGTCTTCTAAAACATGAGGTATGGTGTTTTCCAGGAAGTTTGTGTACGCCTGCCCCGTAAGTCTGTTTACATGTACATGGGGTCCAACTAATCAATCACCAATGATACCAGCCCATATGTTGAGGGAGAACCGCACCTGGTGATGAGATGGAACAGTTGCACGTGGGTTTTCATACGCCCATACATGCTGATTGTGGAAATTTGTTGTGAACTGTGCTTCATCTGTAAATAATACTAAGGCAGGAAAGTTCGGATTTACACCACACTGCTGCAAGAACCACTGACAGAACCTAACTCGTGCAGGGTAATCTGCTGGTGACAGGGCCTGTACACGTTGCAAATGATAAGGATACAATTGGTACTCTTTCAACAGTCTCCAGACAGTCGTATGAGGAACATTGACTTGCAATGCTACCCTTCGTGTGCTGATAGAAGGAGTCATGTTCACAGTCTCCAGAATCTCCTCCTGTACTTCTGGAGTTGTAGATCTTGGTCGTCCCCTTCCCAAACCAGGAGAGTTAAATTTTCCATACTCGCACAGACGGTAATGGAGACGTACAAATGTCTTCCGATCTGGACATTGTCGCTGTGGGTACCTCTCCTGGTACAAACGACGAGCCAGCGCAGCATTGCCGTCCGCCTTACCGTACATGAAGTGTATCTCTGCCAGCTCTTGATTTGAATACATGTCGCACAGTCTAACGCCTACACAACACTGAATGTAACCTTCGCCTCGGAATGAACTGTCAGAGTGCCCTCTTAATGTCTCCTTTGACGGCAACGACCTGCGGAAAGAAAAACGTTCCGGTGAATTTCAATGTTGTGAAGGCCATAACTCGGAAATAAAGCATTTCCGGACACATGTTGTAATGAACTATTTTGATGTCTACATGTGGGAAATACATACCTGAAATTATGCCCCGTATTTTTGAAACACCCTGTATAAGAAGGGAGGGAAACAGAGGTGAGAGACGTGATGGAAAAGTGATCAGGGTCATTTATATGTGATAGCCGGAGGTTTAGAAAAAGCGTAAGCAGAATGTTATGTATCCAAGGGAGTGACGGCACTGTATATAGAAATGTGAAGGGCCATCACGACCGATGTAAGCTGGTGGAATAAATAATATATATCATATCATATCATACTCTTTTATTAAGCTCAAGCAGAGGAATATGTCGCAAGTATTCGTATTTTTCTTTTTTTCCACTCGACAGTTCATCTTCTTTAGCCCAGAAATAGCACAAACTATCTTCAAACCCGCAATTACAAGCACAACACTCACAAATAACAAATGAAAAGTGACAAACGATAAACAATCTCTTAGCAACGCAGTGTTGTCATGACGAACAAAAACGCAATGATCTTAAGCATCAAGCTAATATTTCTAGTTTGTGGTGCTCACCTCTGGCATGCAGAGACGCGATGCTCTGGAACTGGCTCTCGTAGTTGTAGCCTCGCAGACTCAGTTCCCTGTACACGTCCTGGGATGACAGCTCGCTGCCATCTTGGTTGAGTGGCTGCAGAACAGCCAGCTGTTGCGAGATCTTGTCAGAAGTGAGCACCACACCACTCACCACGAGAGACCCACTATGTGTCACCTCAAACCGTCCACTGCCTTTCTGAACCATTACACCCAACTCCAGGTCCCCTGTGAGGGAAGTACGACAATATAAAATTGTGAGTCTGTATTTAACAACCGGTAATCACAAAATAAAAGATGATAACAACCGTAATTATATGAATATCGTAATATTAAAGGCACAGTTCACACAATTTTTTCTGTAGCAGTAGGCCTACTACCAGTACTCAGTTATTAACTTTTTTTTTAATTGTTATTAGAGGAGAAAAATTCGCTCCGGCGCCGGGATCGAACCTGGGTCCTTGGTTCTACGTACCAAGCACTCCAACCACTGAGCTACGTCGAAGTTCATCCACAGCAGCGGACCGAATCCATCTCCTCTAATGTTTTTCTCCCCTAATAATAAATTGTTACCATAACAGATATATTCTGTAGAACCAAAAATTAACCTTTACGTAAATTCTTCGCCCAACAGTGTATATACTGTGGAATCTCAGCCATCAAGTCACTCAATTGAGTGCGCCCCTTCGGTGGCATCAACTTTTGGAAAACATTGGGTGGGCTCAAACAGTTGAGATATACGTTAAAATAAATAATCTCATAAATAGCAATAATAATAATAATAATAATAATAATAATAACACGACGAATTATTGGGTGGATTTGGGCCCCATGGGCCCATATAAGTAAGCGCCACTGCACTCCTTGTATAATGGCAGTTGATTTAATATAATGTCAACATACAGGATTAGTTAAAAGTCCCGCACCACCTAAATAACTTTTGAAGCATACGGTTCAGTGACATGAAACTTGGTATGTGAGGATAACCATATACTAAGGACTCAATAATAGTATTACCGAGTTTTTTCTACTTCCGGTTTAACCGGAAGTAACTCCAACTCTCTTATTTTAAATAGAACACCTAATATATATTTTTTTATTTTTGAATAAAGCTCATTAAGAGGTTTTCAAAAAGTACCCACACTTGATACTTCTGTACAAATTCAGTGTTGCTAAATAAAAATGGAAGTGGTGCAAGATATTCCTAAAGCCTGGTTAAATCGTTCCTTAAATGGTTTCTATGATCGAGTAACACATTGTAAAGCAGCTGAGGGCTACCAATTTGAACACATAATTTAGAAGGTGAGCTAGCTTTGTTTTGTTTTTGTTAGGAAAGGAGTATTTTATTATTTTAATATTCGATACACTTTTCTGTTTTCTTGACTTAGCAACACTAAATTTGTATAGAAGTATCAAGTGTGGGTACTTTTTGAAAAGCTCTTAATGAGCACTATTCAAAAATAAAATAATATATAGGATGTTCCATTTAAAAGTAAGAGATTTGGAGTTACTTCCGGTTAAACCGGAAGTAGAAAAAACTCTGTAATACCATTATTGAGTTCTTAGTATATGGTTATCCTCACATACCAAGTTTCATGTCACTGAACCGTATGCTTCAATAGCTTTTTGGGTGGTGCGGGACTTTTAACTAACTCTGTATATGTCGAACATGGAGTAAGACTACAAAGGGAAAAACACTAAAGGAGATGGATTCGATCCGCTGCTGTGGATTGAACTTCGACGTAGCTCAGTGGTATAGCTCGTGCAAGGAACGATTACCGAAAAGCAATGATGGCGTTGCTGTCTGTTTTGACGTGTGTATGTTGGCACGCAGAGGAGGGAGAGGTGTGGGCCATGGAAGTACTGTCTCTTCCAAGAAGATGAACAAATGAGGACATCGCTGTGGAAATAAAGAACGTAGCAAGAGAAAAATTCGAAGCTAATTAAACACGCAACATATGTTTACGAACGAAATAATAATGCCGTATTCACATGCAATGGAACAAACTAAAGTCGTAATGTAACTATCACAACGCAAGACTGATTCTATCGATGTCATTTCTCTTCTGACTGTACTCCTGAATATCATTCAAGTTATCTCGTGACCTTTCCTGTCGCCCGCTCTTCCTTATCGCAGTGTTTGATTCACATTCCTTCCGTCGGTAATCCGTACTTGCGAGACCTATAGAGTGTTTGGTCGCAGAACTAAGTACCCAGGTTCCATCCTTGGAGCTGGAGTGAATTTTTCTACTCTAATAACAATTGTTACAGTACCATTTCTGATAAATTCTGTAAAACCAAAAATTAACCTTTACGTAGTTCTTTTTAAATGAATCTTATACTGATGGAAGGGGGGCAATTGTCCTATCCCGTCCAAATGACGCCTTTGATAAACGATAAAATAAATGTAATTCTTTACCACACATTTTAGGCTATTCATAGACGAGAAGATGGTAATTGTAATTGTAATTTTTATTCAATACCGGTATTCCTCTTAAAATAGAGATACTATTCAGACAAAAATAACCATGACGATGTTTTTAAGAATACCTACACACTAATTTACCCTCCCTTAGACTCACTTACCTTGTTTAGGGATGTCCACGGGTCTGTGGAAACGCACATTTTCGAAAACAACCGGGAAGTCTGTATACACTTGATCAGTCACTAGTGCAAATGTCTCCCACACGATTTCCTGTTGGAAAGCACAATCAAGTTCTGTAATATGTAGCACTTAAAATGTACAGTAAAACTTCATTTATACGTTTTTATGGAAGTCTAAAAAAAATAGCATCTGATATAATATTTGAAGACTATATCAGGAGAACAAGCTGAGTCTATTTAATAACATTTTCACAAGAGAAATTTATAACTTCACGGGTAAGCCATCTTTAAGTCTAATGCAGTACTGAAATTTATAACACATATTCTTAAACAATGTAAAATTATTTCTAGGAAATCTTAGCTGCTTATTTCTATCCAGTGCTTTTGCTTCAGTGAAGTCTCATTTTACAAACATATGAATCTACAATTGGCTCTCTTCTGACAAAGGAAAAATTTTACAGTCTGTACAAAAGAAACCAAATGACCTGGAAATGTATAAAAACTTGCCCAGACATGTTCAGACATTTTTAACAAGAGCCAGAACAGGTCACATTGTCACTCAATTGTACCTACACCGATTTCACATTTCTGATAATCCTACTTGTCTGTGGTGTAATAATCATGATGAACACATTTTTCTATACTGTGCATCCATAAACCACAAAAGAAGTAAATTAAAATCATCAGTACCAGTTGCAGAAGACACAGCCCTGCAGTATATATTGACTACACCCCACCTCTGGCTACTAGCAACAGCATCTATAATGAACACCGATCAAAATACCCCTCATTTCTCATGAAAAACAACAACTGAATAGACTACAGTGGACTATAGTGGACTTTATGTTGTCGGCAAACAGCTGGATACATTAAGAAGATTGATTTAGCTGCTTATAGCCAAAGCTGGGTCATATATTTCATTTCAAACTCCAATGCAAAAACATTTACGACATGACATACATCGTTCTTCCAATGCGATCTTCAATTAATAACATGGGACTATTTTACAAAACGTCAGTTATTTTGAACTGTTTGCTGGTGAGGAATAAACCATGCCCTCAAATTGTGATAACTGTTCCGTAAATTGTTCAGTTACATCATGACGTAGGTATTACAAAATGTTTCACTGTTTCTAATGCAGTAACAGCGTCATTAAAGGACACAAGGTTGTTGGGGGCAAGCATGGGCAGCTACGAATTTCCACGAATTTCAAAGTGGGTCGCAACTTAACAATGATAACGTGCTGTTTTTTCGCGTTCTTAATTTTCACAGCAAACACATTTCGACAAAACTGATTTAGAACATAGGCTATAAATGAAGTTTCGTATCTCTGGTTTAAAATGCGATTGTGTAACTATAAAAAACGAATATACGAGAAACGTATAACAGAAATAATAAATTAATATGGAGAGTTCATGGATTTTTCCGAAACTTCAGCAGTGTGAAACATAATATAAACAAAGTTTCACTGTATAAAGAATAAACAATATGACACATATTATACCTACTTTTTCATTAGACACTTTATATTATCCATAACGATTATGTTTCTCATATTATTAGTTACTACATGTACTTCATCCCAGGATAAATTTGCAAATCTAGTCTTTCAGGTAAAGCTCCCTGTAAAGCTCTGAGCGCTGGTACGTTCAACCAGAGGTCCCGGGATCGATACCCAGCCCCGGAACAATTTTTCCCTTGAAATTATTCAAATCTGCTTTACAGGGAGCTTTACCTGAAAGACTAGATTTGCATAATATATACGTCATTGTGTACGTTAACAGAAAACCACAATTCCAAGTCACACAGAGATTGTGTGCACTCAATGTGGGTCTCTGGCGTTTCGTCAGCCCACACAAGTTGTGTGGATATAAAGGGAAAAGTTGAGACGGTGTTGGGTGGAGTTCCCGGGTAGCTCAGTTAGCACAGCGCTGGTACGTTCAACCAGAGGTCCTGGGATCAATACCCGGCACCAGAACAATTTTTCCCTTGAAATTATTCAGGATAAATTTATTCGTGACGTACTGGATATGAATAAATTCCAACCTACAGTTTAGGACAGCGGTTCTCAACCTATGGTATGCGTACTACTGATGATACGTGAGCCAGTGTTTGGTGGTACTTTAAGTGTGAAATAAAAATATAAATTATCGTAAAATATAAAAATATATAGCTGTTTTCAAAGTTTTATACAATGGAAAAGTAAGTAAAATAATTTCAATAATGTGTTTGAATATAAAATGATTTCAATAATATGTTTGAATGTTTTTAATTATTGGTCAATTGAGGAGCTTGCTGGAAAAACAAACTCGGTTCACTCGTGTCGTTTTTCCATCAATCATTTAAAACGATTCTACACTGTGTGGAGCATACTTCACCAAAATTTTGTTAACATAGCTATAAAACTGAGGAAGTTGTAGTGACACCAGCTGGCTAAGCTGATAGCATATTACACCATTCCTGTCCTCACTGACTGTTAGGGCAGATTGAAGTGTATTTGTAGATCTATTTACAAGGCTAAAGTAAATAATCATCTACAATGACGTCCCCTGTGGTGGCTCAGTGGTTAGACCTTCAGCCTGTCATGCAGGTGGTCTGGGTTCGAGTCCCTAATTACTCACAATTAAATAAACTATAAGTTACTGATATTTCAGCACAGAAACATTCATTATAACCCTGGGAACGGCATATGACTTTTCCCATAACAAATTTGGTTAGTGGTACAGCTAATGTCCTAAATTAAAAATAGTGGTACGTCGTTGAAAAAGATTGAGAACCTCTAGTCTAGAAAAAAGTCACTGTACACAGACAGATACAATGCCTAAAACAATTTTTTTCTCGCTATCATGGGATGGTAGTATTAATAAATTCATTTTCTGCAGCATCACAATCTTTCCTATTTCTGCCTTAATGTCATACGAAGCATTGCAGTAGGTTCAACTTACGATGAAGCCCATCGCGGGGAAGACATTCCTGCCATCTATAACGCTGCCGGAGAGAAACTGCTTGGACTTGTCCTCCCAGGAGACAGTCAGGTGGCGCTCACTAGCCTTGCCTTTAGCCTGCGAACCAACACGAAACATTAGGTACAACTATAACAAATGACTTGGAACAAACATTGCTACAATCATTATTACAACAACAATAATATAATAATAATAATAATAATAATAATAATAATAATAATAATAATAATAATAATATTAATGATAATAATGTGGAAAATAGTAAAGATTGGAGAATGCTGGGTTTGTAGTGAAAGACCTGCCCTTGAAGAGAATACCGTGAATAATAATAATAATAATAATAATAATAATAATAATAATAATAATTTTTATTTTTTTTATTTATTTATTTTTTAGAATATTAACGTGCAAAACAACAGCACAAGGCCAATTACAGTTTAGCACAAGATACAAACAAAACAACAAATGATGATGAGAATGAATGATAGAAAATGGCAATGAGATGAAAATACAAACAATAAAATAGTCTACATTAATCATTGACCAAATGCAACAAAGTAAATAGCACAAATAATTATTAAAATTAGTTCAGTGAGATAATTAAAATAGTGGCAATTAAATAAAATGAATTACAAATGAATTAATGAAATCATATAAATGAAGACTGGAATAATATAAGACACAGAGCATACAAATATATTAAAATTAGAGACAAATACAAATAAACAATAATGACAAAATGGATAATTACAAAAATACATGATACAGAAAAGCTAAAAACAACACAAACGAAGTTAAAAATGAATATGCTTAATATAAGAATAGCCAAACAACAAACCATACAATAAACGGATCTGAACTAATATAATGTAAATTGGCAGCTTTCATGCATCTGACAACTGGAGAGAGAGATTTAGGCTTATAGGTATAAAAAAGTTTTTGAAATCTTAACCTTTCGAAGAGGCCCGAAGGTAGATATTGCTTATGAAGGATTCACAATCAATATCACCCTTTACAAAAGAATAAGTAGTCAAGCTCAAGACGTCTAGCATAAAGGCTAAAGAAGTTAAAATATTTACAAGTACGCTCATAACTGAAAACAGATGAATTTGGCAAAAACCTAAAAGCACATAGGGACATAAATTTTCTTTAGATGATTTCCAATTTAGCCGAATCAGTAGAAGTAATAGAGTTCCAGGCGACAGATGCATATTCTAGTTTAGATCTGATTAATGTATAGTATAGAATTACAAGAGTAGCTGGGGTAGAGAAAGAATAAGTTACAGACCTTATAAGTCCGAGCATTCAAATATAATGATTATAAATATGTTGGACATGATTATGAAAATGTAATAATAATAATAATAATAATAATAATAATAATAATAATAATAATAATAATAATAATAATAATAATAATAATAATAATAATAATACGACCAGCCTCATGATCTAGTGGTCAGAGCTTCTGGCTACAGTTCGATTCCTGGTTAGAACATCATAGGAAGTTTTCCTTAAAAGGCGATTATTCTGTGTTCATCTATGGTCTGGAACTTAGCTTACGTTCTCCTGGCACCATATAATCATGATCATTCTATCATATCATCGGGGTAATGTAACTCTGCCTTCCAGGTGCTCCAACCTTAGAAGTGGGTTACGCGTAGGCTAAGCCACCAGCAGGAGAGAGGATCAGAAATGTCGAAAGATACCCTGGTGACAATGGGGATTTAATAATAATAATAATAATAATAATAATAATAATAATAATAATAATAATATTAATAATAATAATAATAATAATAATAATAATAATAATGATAAACAATTAGAAATCAAAGAATTAGAGAAATTATGGAGGTGGAAACGGACATTAATGAAGTAATTGAAGAAAGCAGATTAAAATGGTTTGGACACGTGAAGAGGGTGAAAAAGGAAGAATACCGAAGATGATGTTCGAGTGGACTGCGGAGGGAAGGAGAAGAAGAGGAAAACCAAGAGAACGATGGATGGATGGCGTCAGAAGGGGTATGGCTAGGCGAGATCTTACTGAAGAAAATGCTGAGGATGGAGATCTGTGTATGAACGAAATTTCTTTGGGTGAAAGATAACTACTGTATTGTAGAAAAATCCTAATAATAAGAATAAAATAATAATAATAATAATAATAATAATAATAATAATAATAATAATAATAATAATAATAATAATAATAATGTCTCAGTGAAACGTACAGAAGAGTTTGTATAGGCCAGTTTCTATCTGTTGCTTTTCCAATTCACTGCGGGGCTAAAGCAGGGAGATGCACTATCACTTTTACTTTTTAACTTCGGTCTAGAGTATGCCATTAGGAAAGTACAGGATAACAGAGAGGGTTTGGAATTGAACGGGTTACATCAGCTGCTTGTCTATGCGGATGACGTGAATATGTTAGGAGAAAATCCACAAACGATTAGGGAAAACACGAGAATTTTACTGGAAGCAAGTAAAGAGATAGGTTTGGAAGTAAATCCCGAAAAGACAAAGTATATGATTATGTCTCGTGACGAGAATATTGTACGAAATGGAAGTATAAAAATTGGAAATTTATCCTTTGAAGAGGTGGAAAAATTCAAATACCTGGGAGCAACAGTAACAAATATAAATGACACTCGGGAGGAAATTAAACGCAGAATAAATATGGGAAATGCCTGTTATTATTCAGTTGAGAAGCTTTTATCATCCAGTCTGCTGTCAAAAAATCTGAAAGTTAGAATTTATAAAACAGTTATATTACTGGTTGTTCTTTATGGTTGTGAAACTTGGTCTCTCACTTTGAGAGAGGAACATAGGTTAAGGGTGTTTGAGAATAAGGTTCTTAGGAAAATATTTGGTGCTAAGAGGGATGAAGTTACAGGAGAATGGAGAAAGTTACACAACGCAGAACTGCACGCATTGTATTCTTCACCTGACATAATTAGGAACATTAAATCCAGACGTTTGAGATTGGCAGGGCATGTAGCACGTATGGGCGAATCCAGAAATGCATATAGAGTGTTAGTTGGGAGGCCAGAGTGAAAAAGACCTTTAGGGAGGCCGAGACTAGATGGGAGGATAATATTAAAATGTATTTGAGGGAGGTGGGATATGATGGTAGAGACTGGATTAATCTTGCTCAGGATAGGGACCGATGGTGGGCTTATGTGAGGGCGGCAATGAACCTCCGGGTTCCTTAAAAGTAAGTAAGTAAGTAAGTAAGTAAGTAAAGTAAGTAAGTAAGTATTTTGAACATAATATCGAATAGCAAGGGATGAGGTATGACAGATGGTTCTGCCAAGCACAATGAGTGAACAACGACCACTGAACCTAGGCTTGTTTTCGTTTCAACTAGCTTACCTGCTTATAAATCATGACGAAGAAGTCTTCAGAGTGCTCCCACTGCACGAGGGGAGAGAGCATGGGCGTGCCTCTACTCACAGGGTACTCAATCTGGGGGTACAGACGAGTCAGCTGGGGCTGCAAGCCAAGCTCATACAGCCTGCAACAAACAACAAAGACAAAAATAATTATGGAAGAAAGAAGGATTCGTTACAGCACAATGTCCACATGAGAACTACATGTCTGGATAAAAATAATTGATCAAAAGGCGATCTTACTCATGTTAATTATGTAAGCATGTTCGTCTTACAGCTGTTTCAGTGCTACTTGACACCATCCTCAGAGCCTACTAGATCTCGGCGCTATCTCAACTTCGCTGCCTGTTGTGTGGTGCGTTCATGTGATGAAGAGTTGTGTCAAATAGTGTGTGTGTTCTGAAATTGAGTTGTGTGTTGAGAATTTCGTTGGGGTGTGTTTTCGTGTGTCTGTATATTTCATATTGTTCTAGTGTGTTGAGTTTCTGGCTTTTTGGTTGGATGTGCAGTATTTCCATGTCTGTGTTGATGACTCTGTAGGCGTGGTTAGCATTTGTGATGTGTTCTTTGTAACGTGTTTGGACAGACCTACAGAGACATCAACACAGACATGGAAATACTGCACATCCAACCAAAAAGTCAGAAACTAAACACACTAGAACAATATGAAATATACAGACACGCAAAAACACACCCCAATGAAATTCTCAACACACAACTCAATTTCAGAACACACACACTCTTTGACTCCACTTTACACCACACGAACACGCCCTCACAGGAAACAAAACAAGAGGCGCCAAGACCAACAATGACCAGATCTGAAGATGACCCAAAATAGGTCGAAATATGTTAACAAGGTACGTCAAAATTTAACACAAGAAAGTCTTATAATACATATTCCGAAGTGATAGAGTGTTAAAAGTTGTGTAATCAAGATGTATAATAATTAATCAACCTTTCCCTCAAATTTGCAATATTTGCCAAACAAAGAAGCTTCACTCCCATACTTCCCCGATGCTTCTCACCTTCCCAGAGCTGAGAACAGCACTTCAGTTCCATTGGGATGGCCCCGCTGGGTGACTGCAATGTTGATGATATTCTTGTCCAGGGAGCGCTTGAGGATGGCTTGCAGAAGGCCATGAGGAGCGATCTCTATGGTGATGGCATTGTTTGGGATGTGCTTGCAGGCGTCCTCAAATAGCACGGAGCCCAGCAGATTGTTGGTGTGGTACTCGGCTGAAGAGAGCTTCGCCAGTGGAGTGTCCCATTCACTTTCTGGCACCGAGGAACTTACCCACAGGGGCGACCTGGGCTTTGGATTGGGAATGACCTGTGCAGAGAACAGAAGCTTGCGTCTGTGTTGTTTAAGTGAATGAAGAGCAGCTTAACCATTTCTGTCCTAACTAGACAATTGAAATACAATATGTCGACAATTTGGCATCCGTAAACATTGAAATTATTATGTCCTAATATTGCAGTACTGGTATTTATTCTACCCCATGTTTAATTTTGAATGGGCACTTCCGGCACTCATTTTAGGTTCAAAATGTGATAGGTTTCTTTGCCGAGACTAACCAATGACAGGTAATGTTACTGATTTAATGGAATGTCTAAATTTCACACTTAATATTTTAATTTTTTTTAATTACATCTGCTTTCAAAATATGTAGGTTTTTTTCTTGTCATGTGAACAAGAAAATACTGAATTCATCTGTTAACAATTCTGAGAAGGTTTCGTCGACGGAATGTAGCCAATTGGCCAGAAATTCATTTACACAATGATCAACATCATAACGATACTGCTCACCGAAATTCTTGTGCGGAACTAAGTTTCAAGAACATATTTGTAATGCTCTGTTGTAAGACTCATTTCGCTCTTAAGAAAATATTAAACAAAATTAAATGAAATTTGGTTGTAGTAATAACATGGATGATATTTATTTTTCGTTTTTAATGTACGCACAGTCTAGTATATACAGTCACGAAGCTCAGTACGTAGGGATTATGCATCCATAGATAGTTGCTAACCACTAGGATCGCTAATATCGCCTCATCACAGACAATGCGAAATAGTACCAGCACAGTCAATTGTTCCTAATACTCTCAATAACTCAAGCTTCGTGACTGTAAATACTAGACTATGATATATGGTTGCATTCATTTGTTGACAAAACAAAAGAACAATACCCAACAGACATGACCTACATTTAAATATGCCCTGATGATTAAATTCGCTCCCTCAGGATATATAAAGACAACTGCCAGAAGCCTCAACATTGACTTCTGCAGTAGCATCTTATATTGATTTATTGATAAAAAAACAATTGTGGTACCACATGTACATAGACAAAGTCAAAAGAAAAAAACAAACTAACTAAAATATTATATCAACACTAGTTTCCATAAATTCATCATCATCATCATCATCATCATCATCACCATCATCATCCTTGCATGTATTGGGCCTAATGGCCCGTTACGGTCTCTTGCCAACGCTTGAACGGTCTGCCCAAGGATCTCTTTCCCACAGGATGGTAATTTAAAATCTGGCGTGGAATTCTAGAACGAGGCATTCTGATGACATGTGATCTCCAGTTTTGTCTGTATTTCTGTAGGTATTCCGTAATCGGTTCAATCTGCAATTCTTTCATAATGTCAAAATTTCTAATGTGATCCATTCTCGTGTATCCCGCTCTATGACTCATAAATCTCATTTCTGACACCGTTAATCTTTGTGAATCAATATTACGAATCGTCCAAGCTTCACTACCAAAACAGAGTATAGGTCTGGCCAATGTTTTATAAATTCTGGTGCGCGTGTGTTTTTGTACTAAGGTTGGTTTGAATATCTGATTAATTATCCCCATTGCTCTGTTGAATTAAATAATTTTCTCATTCAAATCTTTTTCTTCTTCATATGAAATTTGGTAACCGAGATAACTAAAATTTTTAACTTGTTCGATGATCTTATTACTTACTTACTTACTGGCTTTTAAGGAACCCGGAGGTTCATTGCCGCCCTCACATAAGCCCGCCATTCGTCCCTATCCTGAGCAAGATTAATCCAGTCTCTACCATCATATCCCACCTCCCTCAAATCCATTTTAATATTATCTCACCATCTACGTCTCGGCCTCCCCAAAGGTCTTTTCCCCTCTGGCGTCCCAACTAACACTCTATATGCATTTCTGGATTCGCGCATACGTGCTACATGCCCTGCTCATCTCAAACGTATGGATTTAATGGATGATATTATTGATGCAAATTTTGGTAGGGACTGGTTCCTTTCCTAAAAAAACCAGGGTTTTTTATTAGCCACTCACGAATAACACATCTAAATCTATTAAAATCTATACTAATAATAAATCTGTAACTGAAATTTTTCTGGTAATTTTCGCTTTTACAAAAATAATTGATGTTAAGATTATAATTAACTATCCTGAGGCCGAAAATCGCAGTTTTGTATTTTTGTTTGTATGTCTGTGTGTTTGTTACCTTTTCACTCGATAATGGCTGAATTGATTTCTATGAAAATTAGTAGGTATGTAAAATAAGTTCGTTCCCACTCAGATTTTAGGCTATATGACATTTAAAATACTTCCTGTAAAAAGGAGGTTATAAAGAGGCCTGAAGTAAATAAGTCGAAAAACCTAGCTTATTATTGATTACTGGTTCAATTAAAAAATAAAATCCATTTATGTGCAACTGGTGTCAAGGTTTTCAGAACAGCATATTTTCATAGATCAATTTTAAGTGTTTTCTGCGAATATGAAAACATTGAATCTGTGTTATTGATTTCGATTATAAAGTGTAAATAAGATTTAGAAAATTTTAACACTAAACATTTTGACCTGAAGATGCCTTGAAGATAAAGGCAAAAAAATCTGTCAAATTAATTCCATATTTTCAAGATAAGTTATCAATTGGGTTAAATTTGAATTAGCTTGATGGATTAGATCAGACTTAAGCTGTCACCTGCTTGAGGTATTTGAGCAAGGCAGGTCCAGCACCGGCGATGTACTTGCTGTGATAAGCGATGTTGGCGCAGTTGACCTCTTTTGCGAACACCCCCCGCTGCTGCAGACTCTTCACAAATGTCTTCATTGATTCTGTCGGGCCAGAAAGCGTGCAGAAGGCTGGTCCATTGTGACACGCCACCTCGATGTCAGGTGGACATAATTTCTTCATCTCCTTTGCCCCAAGACCTGTAAGTACAAAGGAAAATCTTAGGCTTACGTCTTCTTCACCAAACTTTATTATTAAATCAAAACTGAAGGTACTGCAACATCCTAGATACTAGAAGGAGATTTTTTTCACTAATGACCAGGGTTGCTAGACGTCCTGGATTTTTCTGGATTTTAATGGTATGTCCTGTATTGAGTTACATTTTTATGTTTACATGTATGATGTATGTTTGTGTAAGTACCTAATGACGAACCTATAATCTGTACAAGGAATGAATGAATGAATGAATGAATGAATGAATGAATACATAAGTAAATATATAAAAAGTACCGGTAAATAAATAAATAAATAAATAAATAAATAAGTAAATGAATATATTTCGTTAATATACGGCCATAAAGTCTGCTAAATGTACTGGTGACGATATGCCTCTATAATTTTCACACACACAAAAAAAAAAAAAGAAAGAGTAAAAAATAGACAGATAAAAGAATTATAAAAGTAGAGAAAGAACCAGACATTATTCACGTTATAGAGAAGAAAAGACTACAATGGTATGGACATGTGAAGAGAACGACTACCACGACAAATTATGGAATGGATACCATCAGAAAGAAGGAAAAGAGGTCGTCCAGCAAAGACGTGGATAGAAGGGGTACAGACTGCCATGACTTCAAGGAATTTGACACCAGAAAAGTGGATGGATAGGAAGGTTTGGCGTTTGGTTTCTGGAAGACGGCATCAGCAGTCATGAAATCGGAAGAAGATGAAGAAGAAGAAGAAGAAGAAGAAGAAGAAGAAGATAAATATATAATATATAAATAAATAAGTAAAGAAATAAATTTGTAAATAAATAAATAAACAAATATATAAATAAAAAACGTATAAATAAATAAGTAAATAAAGAAATAGAACAAATGTATAAATAAATAAATGGATAAATAAGTATATAAATAAATAAATGTATAAATAAATAAGTAAATAAATAAATGTATAAATAAGTAAATGAAGAAATAAAAGCAAATAAATAAATAAATAAATGAATGAATAAATGGATATATAAGTAAATAAAGAAATAAATAAACAAATACTTATTTAATTTTTTTATTTTATTGGGTTATTTTAGGACGCTTTATCAACATCTAGGTTATTTAGCGTCTGAATGAAATGAAGGTGATAATGCCGGTGAAATGAGTCCGGGGTCAAGCACCGAAAGTTACCCAGCATTTGCTCGTATTGGGTTGAGGGAAAACCCCGGAAAAAACCTCAACCAGGTAACTTGCCCCGACCGGGATTCGAACCCGGGCCACCTGGTTTCGCGGCCAGACGCGCTGACCGTTACTCCACAGGTGTGGAGATAAACAAATAAATAAATGTATAAGTAAATAAGTAAATAAAGAAATAAAAAACAAATATATAAATAAATAAGTAAATAAAGAAATAAAAAACAAATATATAAATAAATGAATGGATAAATAAGTAAATAAATAAATAAATGTATAAATAAATAAGTCCATGTATTGTGGGTCCCTATCACCACGGCAAAACAGTTATATTACCGGTTGTTCTGTATGGTTGTGAAACTTGGACTCTCACTTTGAGAGAGGAATAGAGATTAAGGGTGTTTGAGAATAAGGTGTTTAGGAAAATATTTGGGGCTAAGAGGGATGAAGTTACAGGAGAATGGAGAAAGTTACACAACGCAGAACTGCACGCATTGTATTCTTCACCTGACATAATTAGGAACATTAAATCCAGACGTTTGAGATGGGCAGGACATGTAACACGTATGGGCGAATCCAGGAATGCATACAGAGTGTTAGTTGGGAGACTGGAGGGAAAAAGACCTTTGGGGAGGCCGAGACGTAGATGGGAGGATAATATTAAAATGGATTTGAGGGAGGTGGGATATGATGATAGGGACTGGATTAATCTTGCTCAGGATAGGGACCGATGGCGGGCTTATGTGAGGGCGGCAATGAACCTGCGGGTTCCTTAAAATCCATTTGTAAGTAAGTAAGTAAGTTATAAATAAATAAGTAAATAAATAAATATATAAATAAATAAATGTATAAATAAATAAATAAGTAAATAAAGAAATAAAACAGATATATAAATAAATAAATGGATATATAAGTAGATAAAGAAATAAATAAACAAATAAATAAATGTATAAATAAATAAGTAAATAAAAATAAATAAATAAATAAGTAAATAAAGAAATAATTAAACAAATAAATAAATGTATAAATAAATAAGTAAATAAAGAAATAAAACAGATATAAAAATAAATAAATGGATATATAAGTAGATAAAGAAACAAATAAACAAATAAATAAATGTATAAATAAATAAGTAAATAAAAATAAATAAATAAGTAAATAAAGAAATAATCAAACAAATAAATAAATGTATAATTAAATAAGTAAATAAAGAAATAAAACAGATATATTAATAAATAAATGGATATATAAGTAGATAAAGAAATAAATAAACAAATAAATAAATGTATAAATAAATAAGTAAATAAAGAAATAAACAAATATATAAATAAATAAATGGATAAATAAGTAAATAAAGAAATAAACAAACAAATTCATGAAGACTTTATGTCGGTCCATATAAAGGCCAGATAATGGTGCTCACCCACTGCAGCCATCAGGCCGTCGATCAGCTCTGTCTCAATAGAGGCCCTCCCGCGGAAGTACGCGGCCAGCACCATCTGCTCGGCCGTGAAGCAGCCGTCCATATAGCTGCAACCCAGCTCGCCCACCGAGTGGCCCACGATGCCGTCAGCTTCAATTCCCACGGCGTTCATTATGTCTACCAGCCCTATCTGTAAAACAGAACACGGTGCACATTGAATACAACACGTGAGCTGCTTATCTTGTAGTAATAAAATGTTTGGTTTAGAGGCGTCATTTGTGGGGGAAATTGTTATCCCCTCGCCAAGTTTAAGACTTAAAAATTTAATTGAATACCAGTACTAGAGAAAGAATGTGAGAACTGTACAACATCAATCTCCTTTACAGATTTAATTATGCTGTCCTTTTCCTTCCTTTTATAGATATCATTGCCAGCGTTCAGCCAGGACAGCGCAGATTCAGCTACTCATTTTTGCTGAGTTACAGCAGCTGTGAGTGTCTGGACGACCAAGTTCCAAAATGACCGCTGTGTTTACAAAGAAACACACCATTTTTCTGTCTACTCCGGAATATAAGACACCATTGGTTGTTGCCTACCCCCTCCACTCTCTCTGGCTTCAAGCAAACCGTGCGTTTTTTTTTTAAAGCAAGACGTAAACCGCTGCAGCAAGACCGTTCTTTTATTACATTTGCTTCATCGTCGCTGCAGCAACCGTGCAGCAAATCAAAGCTTCGCTTTACGAGTTTGCTGCACGATCTATCATGGCGGAGTGCGTGTTTTGGTCTTTTGCAACGTTTATTATTGTTAAAATCGTCTAGTAATAATAATTCTATGTCATTATCATGGAAGTCCAAACTATTTAACATGTTCGGTTCTTTTAAGGTTAAATTTATTACTGCAGTAATAGAAGCCATTATTAATTGTCCACCATTTTGCAGTCACGTGACCTAATTGCGTTTTTTTTTCGACCCCCATTTTGCTGCAGCAAAGGCATGAAGCGATTTACTGAAGCTCTTTAGAAAGAAAAAACGCACGGAAAGTTGAGGCGAAAAGAAATTTGCTATGAGAAATGGTTACCGCTATTTCAGTGCTGTCGATCAGCAAGGTGTTCAATGCGGTCCCTATTTGAGTGCTACCTCAACACTGTCGTCCACACCTGTGGAGTAACGGTCAGCGCGTCTGGCCGCGAAACTAGGTGGCCCGGGTTCGAATCCCGGTCGGGGCAAGTTGCCTGGTTGAGGTTTTTCCGGGGTTTTCCCTCAACCCAATACGAGCAAATGCTGGGTAACTTTCGGTGCTGGACCCCGGACTCATTCCACCGTCATTATCACCTTCATTTCATTCAGACGCTAAATAACCTAGATGTTGATATAGCGTCGTAAAATAACCCAATAAAATAAAATAAATCAACACTGTCCTGGCTGAATGCAGCCATTAATCTTTTCAACTTTTCTTCAATGGCAGCATGTAAATTCCGGAGGTTGTTTTTTTGTAATTTAATTTGTTAAGTTTATTTATACATGCTTTAACATCTGTGGTCATATCGCATGTACGATCTTTGCGTAATATCAGTAGGCCGATGTTACTATTGTTGAGTTCCTGTTTCTATTGTTGTGTGTCATGTTAAATCTAGGGAATCGTGTAGGACTATTTAAAAAAAACTACAAATAATGCCCATGGCTTGTCAGTATATTTTATTCATTAATAAACTTCCTCGTATGTAATCGTGAAAACTTTGTAAGTAATTCAACAGTTTACAGCATACGAGTAAGTACACGTCAAAAAATGACTTTCGTACTCCATCGGCAAGTCTATCGTGCTATCAAAAAGGAGTGCGTTATGTGGCAGTAAAAATTTCTAATAGCCTCCCTTTCGATATAAAAAATGAAACTCAAAACATAAGATTATTTAGAACCAAATTAAAGAAGTACCTAATTTCTCACGCCTTCTATTCTGTAGGTGAATTTATGGCATTCAACAACGCTGTATGAATATTTGTGTTATATTGGGTATTGATAGTAAAACTTTGTGTTGTACTAGTGACTATATTGTAAAACTCTTCTGTATATATTTCATCTAGACCGTGACTATAATATTCTGTGGCTGGGAGGAAAAAGGTCTTAAGTCAATTTTTTGTGAAAACGAGATTTTTATATATTCTGAAAGCGGAAACGATTCTCTACAATCTGGTAAAACGGTTAAAGTTAAATAAGACTCCTGACTGGATTTATAGAGCGTTACCAAATGTCCTAAGTACTTTTTGAATCGAGCACACACAGAATAAAAGACTTAAGAATATTTAATACTTTATTCCTTACAAACCATCACATGTTTACTTTCCATGCTTCCCTATTAAAAAGATCTAACTTGTATTTTAGCCATTTTATCACATACTGATGCTCTTTCCTTTCAAAACTTTAAGCACCAGGGCAAACAGTCCTATAATTGTTTAAGACCCATTTTGCATTCCTAATAATTTACATTTCTCATTTATTTTGACACGAGAAATGTCTTATGTTTACATAGTCCCTTCCACTCAGTTTGGGTTCTAGTCTTAAAGGTGCGGCTATTTTTGGAAATAATCAAGAAAATTGTTACATGAGCACGTTTAGAAGAAATATAAACAAATAATATCCAGAAAAAAACCTCTTAATTAAAAAACTCTATAACTGACACCAATTTTAATCTTTCTACTGCTCTCCTGAAAAGTATAAAATTTTTACTTAAGACCTTTTTCCTCCCGGCCACAGAATTAAGACTTTATATTACTATAGTAGGCCTACTATTAAGATTTTTTTTTTTTGTTTGACTTGCTCCATACTCTAGCTGTGAAGCAATTTACGAATACCATGTAAATAAATACAATACAATACAATAGGGGCATGATTTTATGGTGATTATTTTACCTTGATTTCGTGATTAAAATGGTTTAATTTCGGTGAATATTTCGTAAAAATCGAGCAATTTCGCGCGTATTTCGCACCCTAAAGAACATTAAAATGTAATATAAAGCAACATTTTTTAAACATTGTTATTGAAACGAACAGAAGAAAATCCCGTGCATATTTTCAATGACTCTCTGCATACATGATTCAGCCATAATTATATTCTTTTACCCTATCACATATTTTGTTTACTAATAAATTATGTTTTACCATTTCATTTCTCTATCTTCACTCGTAATTCCCTGTACAGATAACATTTCATGTTATTGTGTGTTTACAGGTTCGGTATTTAAGGCCCATTCACAATGAAAATTAAACATAACCGTAACATGAACACACAAGTTTGCGGCCAGGCTACCAAATGGGATCATTCACAATGATTCACATAAGCATTCACATAAACATTACCGTAAGACGTTAACTTGAAAGTTTGCAAACTCCAAACTTTCATGCTTATGCTTACGTGATTAGCAAACAGAACACAATCGTGGAGCGCTGAAGTATACGACAGAATATGAGGAAATGGTGTCGTTGTTATGTTTCCATGGTTACCAAGTATGTTTGCTGTTATGTTTATGTTCCCATCGTGAATGTAACAGAGTTTGCAACCCAGTCACGGTACCTGGCAGGCTGCGATGCCCACGAAGCAGTTGAGGATGTTGTCGAAGACTGTGGGGTCGTCAGTGGTGATGATGTGGTGCACGTCCACCCCGTAGGGCTGCAGAGCCCTCTGGCACTTGTCGATGGCAGCTGCGAAGATGGGAATGCTGAGGAAGGCCTTGCCCATGCCTGTCCACTGCGAACCCATGCCAGTGAACACGTACCAGACCGGACGCTTGCTGCCTTGGTAGTGCTGTGGACATAGAAATGACGTCATGAACTTGCTGTTTCTCTTATAGACCTCAGAAACCTGGCCGATCACATGACACAATAATTACATGCAACCATTGTCACACTGAACAGATTGGTGATGATGGGACTATGGCCACAGTCTACTATATACAGTCACGAAGCTTGAGTTGTGAGGGTGCTAGAAACAAAAGACTGTGCCGGTACTATTCTGCATTGTCTATAATGAGGCGATATTAGCGATCCTAGTGGTGAGCAACTATCTAATGTATGCATATTTACTACGTATTGAGCTTCGTGACTGTATATACTAGACTGTGATATGACCATGAATTTGGTACAAAATGAAGAAATCTTTTTGAAATGTTCTCCACCATGCTATGGGTTCGAATCCCGCTGCGAGTGCACAGTTTGCTACAGGTTGTGGCAGGGATTACGTTCAACGTTCGTTTGCGTTGAGTTACTTTTCGTTACAGTGAAGTTCGTTGAAGTTCGACAAATACAAGCTCCATGTTTTTGATTACGATCAACGTTAGAATGAACGAACGCAAGACGGAGCTGATTCAACATTGCCAAGATCTACCTTTCACAAACGCGAAGAAACATAAGTGGAACATCACCCAATCACGAATCAGAAGCGAGGCGACGCACTTCTTTTATTTTTACTTCTTCTTTCGTTGTGAATATGGCCATATTGCTGCTGAAATATTAAATAAAATGATTTTAATTTATGAGGAACCATCGTTTGATTGAATATGAAGGTCGCATGAATGGCTAAAGCAAGGAGATGCACTATCACCTTTACTTTTTAACTTTGCTCTAGAGTATGCCATTAGGAAAGTCCAGGATAACAGAGAGGGTTTGGAATTGAACGGGTTACGTCAGCTGCTTGTCTATGCGGATGACGTGAATATGTTAGGAGAAAATCCACAAACGATTAGGGAAAACACGGGGATTTTACTGGAAGCAAGTAAAGAGATAGGTTTGGAAGTAAATCCCAAAAAGACAAAGTATATGATTATGTCTCGTGACCAGAATATTGTACGAAATGGAAATATAAAAATTGAAGATTTATCCTTTGAAGAGGTGAACAAATTCAAATACCTGGGAACAACAGTAACAAATATAAATGACACTCGGGAGGAAATTAAACACAGAATAAATATGGGAAATGCGTGTTATTATTCTGTTGAGAAGCTTTTATCATCCAGTCTACTGTCAAAAAATCTGAAAGTTGGAATTTATAAAACAGTTATATTACCGGTTGTTCTGTATGGATGTGAAACTTGGACTCTCACTTTGAGAGAGAAACAGAGGTTAAGGGTTTTTGAGAATAAGGTGCTTAGGAAAATATTTGGGGCTAAGAGGGATGAAGTTACAGGAGAATGGAGAAAGTTACACAACGCAGAGCTGCACGCATTGTATTCTTCACCTGACATAATTAGGAACATAAAATCCAGACGTTTGAGATGGGCAGGGCATGTAGCACGTATGGGCGAATCCAGAAATTTATATAGAGTGTTAGTTAGGAGGCCGGAGGGAAAAAGACCTTTGGGGAGGCCGAGACGTAGATGGGAGGATAATATTAAAATGTATTTGAGGGAGGTGGGATATGATGGTAGAGACTGGATTAATCTTGCTCAGGATAGGGACCGATGGCGGACTTATGTGAGGGCGGCAATGAACTTCCGGGTTCCTTAAAAGCCAGTAAGTAAGTATTATTATCATTATTATTATTATTATTATTATTATTATTATTATTGCTTTATCATCGATATTATTCTGTGGTAACATATTTTTCTAATACCGGTATTTTATTTATGTTATCTAAAAAAAAAATCACCAATGTATAGGGAATTATAAGTATGGACACTTCGCATCGGTACCTTTGATGTAGTAGTGACTGATTTCATTGACCTTCAAACCAGCGTGAGCGTGATATCCCGTTTTTTCCCCCTAGAGTTGGCGCGGACATCACATCAGCTGGTAGTCGACACAGAGGAAATATAACATGCAATTAATACATCTAGGTACATTATGTACTCAAATAAAATAAATTGGATCTACGAAATCATAAATCCGCCATTAACTGTAATGTCTAGACTCTAGAGTTCCTTTATAATGAGAAATGAGACGTGAACCCATCAAAAATTAAAATATGTGATGATTTGACAATGGAAAAACAAAACTCCTATGAGAAGTAAAACTTCACGCCTATATATTATATACAATATTAAACGAATTTTATACATATAGTATTATATTATTTTAAAATATAATTTATTATATATAAACTATAAAAATTAACATTACAGCTAGTTTGTCAACAGTAATCTCACTAGAGGTTTTGATTTATCTAGAGAAAATCAACACTCGAGTGGAATTTTATCGACTATTACACGATTAGAAGAAAGTATATAAAGATTAGAAGTAATAAATCACTCTAATACAATAAAATATTAACTGACTTACAAAAATTCTATTTCATTAATGTTAGCTTCACCAAAACGTTTGAATGGAGCCTCCATATTCGGTTGATATCTATCCAGTAAACAACTGACGAACGCAAAGCATGTTTCATAGTATCGTAAAGAATTTTCAGTTTCAAATGTTGGCAAACAAAGAAACAAATGGTAGGGAGATGATAAAAACAGAAGAAAATAGGTATTAATTGACTTACTAAAATTGTATTTAACTAATGTTTGCTTCACCAAAACGTTTGAATGGAGCTGCCATTTTCAGTTGACTATCTATACGGGAAATAAATCACGACCGCAAAGCATGTTTTACACACAGACTCACTAAATAACCGCTAGACCGCTCATTGCCGTTCTGTTATGCACTCAAATTGAACAGCCAACTGGCGGCCATTTGTTTGGTAAACATTAACATAAGCACATAAACATATGCCACAAACTTAAGTAGCCAAGGCCCATTCACAATGAAAATTAAACATAACGTAAACATAACACGTGTGTGGAAACAAACATACCGAATCAACAAAACTACAGAATCTATTACATAAAAATGGAGAATTGCACAATGACTGACGATGTAGCTATTCAATTTATGTTTCTAATAACTACAATGACATCAGTATATGGCTTTCAATACTTGAAATCAAAGAAAGGGAGATGTAAAATAATCAACTTTTCGTCATATGATTCCATGTTGCGCGCCTAGCTATCATCACGGCCAATAGATCAAAATATTGCCTGTAGGCAAAGCCCATGAGATGTTAAACAAAAAGTGAAAACACGCTTTCCGCTTGTGTACTGTTTCCAAATCGCATAAACATAAGCATGAAAGTTTGGAGTTTGCAAACTTTCATGTTAACGTCTTATGATTAAGATTAAGTTTATGCTTATGTAATTCATTGTGAATGCTTTCATTACATAACATGGACACAAGGTTTTATGCTTACGTTATGTTTATGTTTAATTTTCATTGTGAATGGGCCTTAATGCATACGGATGTAAAGATAAAGGACGGAAGGAATGTTACATTTCCCTGGTTAGTTAATCCTTAATTTCTATGACGATTTTTCTGCGTATTATCCTATTATGGTACAGAAGACAAACTATTGCACTTACCATGCGACTGTTTATGCTTCAGGTTTCCTCTGAGTAAAATGTTCCCTTAACCAAAAGTGGATAGGTGCAATCCGTAGAGAGAATTTCAACCCTACAATGAATCATTCTGTGTCTTCAGCTGACTCTCAGGCGTGTGCATTTCAGTACTCATTATGGCCGGCAGAGTGTGATAGTTGTCACGAACGTTCGTTAGAAGTTCAACCTACGGATGAACGCAACGTAACGTAACGCAAACGAACGTTAATCGTAATGCTAACCTAAGACATGGAGCACTTGCCTTGACACTCCTGAGGCGCTTGTCATCCTGTGTGATGACGGAGTACCCACGGTACGTGTGTCCGGGAATGTCTGTGGAATGCAGGTCTTGAATAAGCTGCACAAACTCTGCATCCAGAGGTTTGGACTCCAGCTACGAGCAAGCAACAAACAAATCTCCTAAGATTACACCAGCGAATAATAATAATAATAATAATAATAATAATAATAATAATAATAATAATAATAATAATAATAATAATAATAATGGTTTATTTTAACTGGCAGAGTTAAGGCCATTCGGCCTTCTCTTCCACTCAACGAGTATGACAAAAATTACTACAGCGCTATGAATATAACATAATCAATACAATACAATACAATACAATTCAAAGCAATACAATACTACAAATACAAGACAATATAATACATAATTAATATAATACAATGACAATTCTTTTCGTCTTCACAACACCAATAAAATAATTATGTAATAATAATAATAATAATAATAATAATAATAGTAATGATAGTCATATCTAAATTAAATTAAATTATTAAGCTCGATCACAAGTTTAATTTCAATTTGACTGCGCCTGTAAGAAATCGTTTCTTGAAAGTGGTTATTGTCTGGCAGCCCCTAATCTTCTGAGGTAGAGAATTCCATTCACGGCGAACTGAGACAGTAAAAGAGGATGAATCGTGGGATGTTCTATGGGCAGGAATTGCTAGGATTTGGCTCTCCTGTGACCTGGTGTTTAGATTGTGACTTGAGGATAAGTAGTTAAACCGGGAACGAAGATAATTTGGAGTAGAAGTGTGGAGAACTCGAAACAGAAGAGAGAGCGAATGAAGTGTTCTACGGTTATTAAGTTGCAGCCAGGATAAAGATTTGAACGAGAGTGTAATGTGGTCAAATTTGTGAGCATTACTGATGAATCTGACACACATATTGTGCACACGCTGCAGCTTGTTCGAAAGGTCAGTTGTCAAGTCTGTAAGTATTACGTCACAATAGTCAAACAGTGGTAGTACGAAGGTTTGCACTAAAGTCTGTTTTAATTCTGGCGGGAGGAAGTTTCTGAATGGGTTAAGAGAATGCATGGTATAGCACAGTCTCTTGGATATTTCCTTTATTTGGCATTCCCAATTTAAATTTATAAAGATTATAAAGAATAGATACTTCGCGTCGGTACCTTTGATGCAGCCGGACTGATTTCAATGACCTTCAAGCCAGCTAAAGCGTGAGATTCTGCTTTCTCCTTAGAGTTGGCGCTGACATCACACCAGCTAGCAGTCGACACAGCGGAAATATAACACATATAATTAATATATCTAGGTACATTATGTACTCAAATAAAATAAATTGGATCCATAAAATAATAAATCCGTCATTAACTGTAATGTCTAGACTCGAGAGTTCCTTTATAATGAGAGTTGAGACGTTGACCCCAACAACAATTAAAATATGTACCGGTAATGATTTGATAGCAATGAAAATGGAAAAACAAAACTCTTACGAGAAGTAAAACCATATATCTATATTATATTATATACAAATATTAAACGAATTCTATACTTAATTTTATAATGTATTATATTATTTTATAAAATAATTTATGATATCTGAAATATAAAATATTATTATTACAACTAGTTTGTCACTGAGATATAAGGAAAAGCTCTTAACTTCAATTTATTTGAAGCAAAGCGTTACTGGATTATGCAATAAGGTAGGCGATGTTTGGATCCTGTGTCTCAACTCTATTCTCAATTATTATCTTAGCGTATGCTCGATTACACTAACCTCTAGCACTTGAAAGTGGAACTATACGCTGGCGCACAGAGAAACAAAACACAGGCAAATTCGCTCAGTGTCCATTCTTTATAATCCCTATTCGCTGATTACACGTTATTACACGGCCTATGTTGCGGCACTAATATTCAGTTTTAAGATGTGTGAAGTAGGAATAAAAACGACATGAAATACGACATGCATTGTGGAAAAACTTGATATATTTTATTACGTCGTTAAATAATGTGCACAAGAACTAGAAACAGGAAGACAGGAAAGAAACGGCAAAAAGATGCACGTAAAGATTGATCAGAACCAGCATAATAAGAAAAAGTGTAAGAATTCTAAAAAAGAGAGAGTGTGAGGTTAAAATAGAAATGTGACAAACATAACCAGAAAGAGCGGTAGGCAATGAAATGGTGGAAATGAAAAAGAAAGTAAAGACAGGTAGGAAAAAAGTGGACAAGAAAATAGAAAATCGGCGTGAACACATTGCAAATTTCCACAATCGAGAGTGGAACCAACCTTCAAAAACTAGAAACAGAATTGCCATCTGATAGGCAGAAAGGAAAGGTATAATACCAAACATAAACTAGCAATGAGCAGCAAGAAGACAAGAAAGGACAGGGTACAGGACAGGAGTGAAAAGAAGAAGTGACGAGAGGAGAAAGGGGACGAAAGAAGAGGGGAAGGGAGAAGAGGAGTGGAGAGGAGAGAGAAACATGGGGGGGGGGGGAGAAAGAGGATGCATTTCATTCATATTCATTATCAATGAGTGGTTTATGAGGGAGTTATAGACACACAGTATAACAGATAGGTAATGATAATAACAATAATAATAATAATAATAATAATAATAATAATAATAATAATGTTAGGAGAAAATCCACAAACGATTAAGGAAAATACGGGAATTTTACTGGAAGCAAGTACAGAGATAGGATTGGAAGTAAATCCCGAAAAAAAAACAAAGTATATGATTATGTCTCGTGACCAGAATATTGTACGAAATGGAACTATAAAAACTGGAAATTTATCCTTTGAAGAGGTGGAAAAATTCAAATATCTTGGAGCAACAGTAACAGATATAAATGACACTCGGGAGGAAATTAAACACAGAATAAATATGGGAAATGCCTGTTATTATTCGGTTGAGAAGCTCTTATCATCCAGTCTGCTGTCCAAAAATCTGGAAGTTAGAATTTATAAAACAGTTATATTACCGGTTGTTCTGTATGGCTGTGAAACTTGGACTCTGACTTTGAGAGAGGAACAGAGATTAAGTGTGTTTGAGAATAAGGTGCTTAGAAACATATTTGGGGCTAAGAGGGATGAAGTTACAGGAGAATGGAGAAAGTTACACAACGCAGAACTGCACGCATTGTATTCTTCACCTGACATAATTAGGAACATTAAATCCAGACGTTTGAGATGGGCAGGGCATGTAGCACGTATGGGCGAATCTAGAAATGCATATAGAGTGTTAGTTGGGAGGCCGGAGGGAAAAAGACCTTTAGGGAGGCCGAGACGTAGATTGGAAGATAATATTAAAATGTATTTGAGGGAGGTGGGATATGATGATAGAGACTGGATTAATCTTGCTCAGGATAGGGACCAATGGCGGGCTTATGTGAGGGCGGCAATAAACCTCCGGGTTAAAATTAAAATTAAAATTAAAATTAAAGATAATGTAGGTAATTATTACACCCTTAACCTAATTATTAAAGATTATCTACATTATCTTTAATCTTAACTTATGAGCACTGTTGTATTTCGACCTTCTAAGTATTTAACCTCCGGGTTCGTTAAAAGCCATTTGTAAGTAATAATAATAATAATAATAATAATAATAATAATAATAATAATAATAATAATAATAATACAAAAAGCATTGTAGGGTAGATCTGTACCTCAAAAACTAAAGCAGTGACAATGTGAGGAAAAACATACCAACAAAAATTGAAATAGATGGAAGGATAACAGAAGAGGTTTCTAACGTCATCTGCTTGGGGAATGTGTTTGCAGAACACAATGATAATATACAGGGTGAATCGTACTAATGTCATTAATTTCAGATATTATTCTTGGATATATTTCAAACAAAACAATGTAATTCAAGTTTGTTCGTTTTTTCTCCCTTTTCGAGATAAAAATTGTTTTATATGAAACATTTCATAGTGTGTTTTGGGAAAGCCATTGATTTAATTCCCAATACGCTCAATCAATTTAAGAGAGCAGAGTATTATGATGATAAATGATTGAAAGAATTTTAGTTTTGTCCTTTAAATGTGGAGAAATTTGATCCGAACAAATGTAACTTTTCGTTCTGCAAAGGAATTTTAAAATGTTACATTTCTTCGGATCAAATTTCTGCACATTTAAAGCACAAAACTAAAATTCTTTTAATCATTTATTATCATAATACTCTGCTCTCTTAAATTGACTGAGCATATTGGGAATTAAATTAATGGCTTTCCAAAACACGCTGTGAAATGTTTCATATAAAACAACTTTTATCTCGAAAAGGAAGCAAAAACGAGCAAAATTGTGTTAAACTGTTTTGTTTGAAATATCTAAAAAAATTACCTCTTGAAATTAATGGCATTTCTTATGGTTCACCCGGTATAAAACATGTGTCAAAGTCCTGCCAGGCGGGTATAATGAAACTGTAGCTACTATAAAATTATGTAGTTAATGTAGTAATTTGGTGCACAATGTTTTTTAAGCTTACATGATTAATGTACAGAGTGTCTCATAAGTCTGGAACCATGGGCCAAATCTTTGAAATGCTGTTTCTTCTTGTTTTCAGGTACTTTTGAAGCCTGAGTGATGTTGTTTGGTAAAGATGGACGCATTCAAGTGATCTTGTTTGTTGGTAGCTGCAGTCACAGGGAATTTGGCCCTGGAAGTTAATTGGTTGTACCCAGAACAAACGTCGATTACACTGGAATGTCATTCCGCTTTACTTAACTCTGGCTTCAGAAGTACTTACAAAGAAGAAGAAACAGTATTTCAGAGATTTGGCCTATGGTTCCAGACTTATGGGACACCCTATAGATAGGAAAGTAAGTGTTAGTATTATAATAAGTACGGGTCCCTTCACACATGTGACACTCACCTCCTTCAAGATATAGTCGACGGCTTCCTCTGTGCGCCCGGATGCGATCATGAGCCTCGGGATTCTGTCGGTAGGGGCGCCGTTGTTCACTTTAACCTTGTCGTTCCACCTGAGGAGCAAATGGACGCCTGAGCCAGCAAGGGAGAAAGAATTGACCGCGACCAGACCTCCATTGAAGGCACACTTCTCTGTGACCACCTGCAACATGAGAGCTTAGAATTATCCTCAGTGACTCAACAGATAACACAAAGACGGATATAAGCTAGTTGGTTCTCAACTCCAGTTCAGCACACTGGAGCAGAATATGTAGGGAAGTTTCTTCTTCCTTCCCATCGCCTACATAGTGTTGTAGAGTAGTGGCAAAAAAAAAAAACCGGACCGACCCTTGTAGCTGATTTCAGAGCCTTGTTCACTCAGAGCACGATAGACTGGTCACTAAGACTTTCGTGGTTCGAATCCTGCCTGCAAAGAAAACTTTTTTTTGTTCCTTATTCAAATTTATTCCCAATACTTTTCGATTGCTGGTAAAATTCATGTTCTGGGAATAATAAGTTAATTAAGTAGTGAAATATCGCTGCAATCGAAAAGTTTTGGGAATAAATTTGAATAAGGAACAAAAAAAGTTTCCTTCCCAGGCAGGATTCGAACCACGAAAGTCTTAGTTACCAGTCTATCGTGCTCTGGAGTGAACAAGGCTCTGAAATCAGCTACAAGAGTCGGTCCGGTTTTTTTGCCACTACTGTACATGTGTCTTCAAGCAACAGTAACCTGCCAGTATAACTGTCACTATATTACACACTTTCTATTAATGGAGGAGATGGGTGAAATTTCGGCCATTTTTCGAGGGAAAAACAATTTTCTTTTTTTTTTACATCACGTGACATTTCATTTATACAAAATGTCTCAAGAGGAATGTAAAATACTTCAGGATAATGTAGTTTGAGTTAATCTCCACAACTTAACCTGATATACCTATGTCCGAAATGTAATGATTGTAGAAGTGCATAATTTCAAGGGAAAAAACTGTTCTGGAGCCTGGCGTCCAACCCAGGACTTTTGCCTGACAATGCCAACACTCTACCGACTTAGCTATCCAGGAACGTCTAATCAACTATTCCCTTTTATAACCACACACCTCAAATGGGTTGACAAGACGTCAAAAACCCAGCATTGAGTGCACACTTTTTCTGTGTGACATAAATTGCCGTTTTCTGTTAACGAACAGTGACGTATATTATACAAATCTGACTTTTCAAGAATAGCTACCTGTGAAGCTGACTTGAATAATTTCAAGAAAAAAACTGTTCCGGGGGCCGAGCATCGAACCCGAGACCTTTGGCTGAGCGCGCCAACGCTCTACGGACTGAGCTACCCAGGAACTCTACCAGATCTCGGATCAATTATTCCGCTCATCCAATGTACCGGGTTCGATGTCCCGCCCAGGAACAATTTTTGCCTTGAAATTAGCCTACTCAAGTCAGCTTTAGAGGAATAGGCGATGCGTAGCGGAACCGAAGTTTGGCAAAAAATAGATACCAGTAGCATATCAATGAAGACAAGAAGGACATATAATTATGCAACACATAGATGAGAAAGGCAAATGGCCTGCAGATTTTATGAAGACAGAGTTGCTGTCAATACGAAGGAAAATAATGCCAAAATAATGTAACGATTTCGGGACTATCAGCCTGAAATCACACTCAGCGAAGATTCTGCACCGAATACTGAATCGTCATTTTCATATTCTAGGATGGAAGGAGAGTTGGAAGAAGAGCAGTTTGGCTTCAGGAAGAAAAAAAGGTACGAGAGATGCAATTGGACTGCTACGGACAATCGGCGATAGATACCTAGAGAAGAATAAAGAAGTGTATGTAGTATTTGTGGACTTAGAAAAGGCGTTTGACAGAGTGGATTGGAATAAACTGACGGCGATCCTGAAGAAAATAGGTGTGGGCTGGAAAGAGAGGACGTTGTTCAGTAATATTTATATGAAACAACGAGTCAAAGTAGAGAATAGGAGAACAAATGCCTGACGGAAGAAAACTAGGGAGAGGAGTACGACAAGGATGCCCTTTATCACTTACTCTGAAACATTTACTTGCAGGATTTAGTGAAGAAGTGTTTTCAGAACATGGGAGGAGTGATAGTAGGAGGAAGAAGAATAAAGTTAATAAGATTTGCTGATAATATGGCGTTGTTGGCAGAAGAGGAGACGATACTAAGAGATATGCTACTGGAGCTAAATGACAGCTGTGAGCAGTATGGGGTGAAGATAAATGCAAACAAGACGAAGACCATGGTTATAGGAAGAAAAATAAAGAAGATAAACTTGCGAATTCTAAATGAGGCAGTAGAGCAAGTGGACAGCTTCAAATACTTGGGCTGTACTATAAGCAGTAACATGAGCTGCTGCCAGGAAGTCAAAAGGAGGATAGCAATGGCCAAGGAAGCTTTTAATAGAAAAAGGAGCATCTTCTGCGGACCTCTGGAGAAAGAACTAAGGAAGAGACTAGTGAAGTGCTTTGTGTGGAGTGTGGCATTGTATGGGGCAGAAACATGGACATTACAACGAAGTGAAGAGAAGCGACTAGAAGCATTTGAAATGTGGATATGGAGAAGAATGGAGCGTGTGAAATGGACAGACAGAATAAGAAATGAAGCTGTGTTGGAAAGAGTGGGTGAAGAAAGAATGATGCTGAAACTGATCAGGAAGAGGAAAAGGAATTGGTTGGGTCACTGGCTGAGAAGAAACTGCCTACTGAAGGATGCACTGGAAGGAATGGTGAACGGAAGAGTTCGGGGCAGAAGAAGATATCAGATGGTAGACGACTTTAAGATATATGGATCATATGAGGAGACTAACAGAAGGAAGAAAATAAGAAATATTGGAGAATGCTGGGTTTGCAATGAAAGACCTCCCCTTAGACAAAAAACTACGAGTGAAGGAATATGGAGAGATATAGTTGTTCTCTTTCAATGAGAACTTAGACCCTTTTCACACTGGGACACCGGTGACGGTCACCGGTATTTGCAACGAACACTCGTGGGTCACTGGTGTCGAACACAGCTAGTATTGCCAACTGATTAGTTGTAGCTTCTGATAAAACAATTTGTGATTAATTAGTAAAATGGATTCGAGTTAGGATGTGTTGTCGTTACTGCTATAGAACAGGAGGAGGATGAAGAAAAACCGTTCATTACACAGATATTCACTGCTGGAAATCACAGGAATGGACACAATACTAAGGAAAAGCTATCTCATCAGATGAAAAACTTTCTCTTACTTTACTGTTGTTTTATTTTATTTTATTTTGAGCATATTTGACAGATTTTAACTGGTAGTAATATATTATATATTTTAAAATATTATAAAACTGTCACTGGTAAGTTCATCGTTGCTCTTCATGAGCTGTTGGAAAGTATAACAAAGATTACTAGAAATGTTATGTCAACATTTGTGGTTGCTACATGTCAATACTTACTTAGGTACTTACAAATGGCATTTAAGGAACCCGGAGGTTCATTGCCATTCACATAAGCTCGCCATTGGTCCCTATCCTGTGCAAGATTAATCCAGTCCCTATCACCATATCCCACCTCCCTCAAATCCATTTTAATATTATCCTCCCATCTACGTCTCGGCCTCCCCAAAGATCTTTTTCCCTCTGGCCTCCCAACTAACACTCTATATGGAATTCTGGATTCGCCCATACGTGCTACATGCCCTGCCCATCTCAAACGTCTGGATTTAATGTTCCTAATTATGTCAGGTGAAGAATACAATGCATGCCGTTCTGCGTTGTGTAACTTTCTCCATTCTCCTGTAACTTCATCCCTCTTAGCCCCAAATATGTTCCTAAGCACCTTATTCTCAAACACCCTTAATCTCTGTTCCTCTCTCAAAGTCAGAGTCTAAGTTTCACAACCATACAGAACAACCGGTAGTATAACTGTTTTATAAATTCTAACTTTCAGACTCTTTGACAGCAGACTAGATGACAAAGCTTCTCAACCGAATAATAACAGGTATTTCCCATATTTATTCTGCGTTTAATTTCCTCCCGAGTGTCATTTATATTTGTTACTGTTGCTCCAAATATCTGAATTTCAGCCCCCCTCTTCGAAGGATAAATTTCCAATTTTTATATTTCCATTTCGTACAATATTCTGGTCACGAAACATAATCATATACTCTGTCTTTTCGGGATTTACTTCCAAACTTATCGCTTTCCTTGCTTTAAGTAAAATTTTCGTGTTTTCCCTAATCGTCTGTGGATTTTTCTCCTAACATATATACGTCATCCGCATAGACAAGAAGCTGATGTAACCCGTTCAATTACAAACCCTCTGTGTTATCCTGAACTTTCCTAATGGCGATTCTAAAGCAAAGTTAAAAAGTAAAGGTGATAGTGCATCTCCTTGCTTTAGTCCGCAGTGAATTGGAAATGCTTCAGATAGAAACTGGCCTATACTGACTCTGCTGTAAGTTTCACCGATACGCATTTTAATTAATCGAACTAGTTTCTTGGGAATACCAAATTCAATAAGAATATCATATACTTTCCTCTTAACCGAGTCATATGCCTTTTTGAAATCTATGAATAACTGATGTACTGTACCCTTATAATCCCATTTTTTTCTCCAATATCTGCAGAATACAAAACAATCTTATCAATAGTCGATCTATTACGCCTGAAACTGCACTGATGATCCCCAATAATTTCATCTACATATGGAGTTAATGTTCTCAAAAGAATATTGGACAAAATTTTGTACGTCAACAAAAGTGACATTCCTCGGAATTTACTACAGTTAGTCTTGTTCCCCTTCTTAAAGATAGGTACGATTATGGACTCCTTCCATTGTTCTGGTACAATTTCCTTTTCCCAAATTGCAAGTACAAGTTTATAAATTTCGCTAGATAATGCACTTCCACCCTCTTGTATTAATTCTACTGGAATTTGATCGATACCTGGAGACTTGTACTTTTTCAGATTTTCTATCGCAATTCCGACTTCAGAAAGTGTGGGTTAGGGTATAAATGGCTCAGCAGTTTGTTTTGAATTTCGTCCCGATCATTTCTATTTGGCCTATTTAAATTTAGTAGTTGCCCAAAACAGTTTTTACATCTGTTCAGAATTGAATGAATGTCTGGAAGCAAGTCACCATTCTCATCCTTGATCACGTTTACCTTTGCCTGATATCCATTCTTAACGTACTAGCGCTCTACCACTGAGCTACCCGGGAACTCCACCCGACACCGTCTCAATTTTTCCCTTTATATCCACACAACTCGCGTGGGCTGACGAAACGCCAGAGACCCACAACGAGTGCACACAATCTCTGTGTGACTTGGAATTGTGGTTTCCTGTTAACGTACACAGTAACGTATAAATTATGCAAATCTAGTCTTTCAGGTGAAGCTCCCTGTAAAGCAGATTTGAATAATTTCAAGGGAAAAATTGTTCCGGGGCCGGGTATCATTCATGCTAATAATTGTAAGATATATGTAATATACACAGAAAAACTTTAGCTCATCCCTGAAGGAGTAGAACTCGTACTCAGGGACGGATTCCTAAATTGAAATATGAAGTATATAATACAATTTGTCTTATGTCTACTATGCAATTAGAATATATAAATTTAAATTTACAATTTTTCAATTTTTATAAAATCCATACATAACTTTTTTAATTTAATACTAGAACTATTAGAATTGACAAGATTTGGATATTTAAATATGAATTTGTTATATATTCTTAGGCCTAAATTACTACTATGATTAAATACTGTAGCAGTGTTGCATTTTGGTTCAAACAATCTTAAAGAATTCATACCTTTTGTTTCATAACTATGAGAGTACAATTCAAAATTATTATACGGTTATATATATACATATATATATCGAATGCTCATATTCTTAATGTTTGTTAACATTTCATTTAAGTTTATTTTTTCTATCATTGTAGTTGTGATGTGTATAGTTGTACTTCAATGCTAAATGTTACGTATTGTTAAATATAACTTTCCATTGTAAATTAATATGGTAACAAATTACAAACCATATTGCCATATATGGTTACTTAGCATCATATGAAATGTAATTTATAATTTTTTACGGTGAAAAAGAAAATATGCAACTCAGGTACAAATTTTGCTTCTTTCATTCATACTTTTCTCATTGAAATCAGACACAAACTTGTTCTAATGATATCCCTAAGAGCCTAATTTCTTGCCAAGCATTCGTTTTCGCCTCTTTATTGCTATGGTTATGCTTTTGATATCCCAAACAGCAGGTCGACTTTCTATTTCACTTATAAAACCTTCCGTGTTAATCAAATCTGAACTCATGGCTGGATAGACTAGTTTCACTGTGCTCAGTGAATGTTCTGTTGGCAATCTGCAAGCTGTGTCCTGTGATTTGTGTCCCAGTGTGAAAACACTAATTCAAAGCAATGTATGTCGGGCAATGACTGGTCTGGACACAGTGGCCCTATCCGACACATGTGTAGAGGGCGAGACACTGCTGGGACACTGTGACTGGGTGAGACACTGCATTGTCCCGGTATGAACGCTCCAATTCCAACTAATGTATCTCCGTCAGAGACCGTCCCTAAGAGCCTTTTCACACTAGGAAACCGGTGACCTCACTTGTGACCGTCACCGGTGTCCTAGTGTGAAAAGGCTCTTACGGATATCACTAGAACAATTTGAAATATCAGAATATGGCGAATTAAAATATCACGAAGAATTTTCAGAGTTTCAGGAAAGCACTTCGAAATATGAAGGAAGTATATTGAAATATTAGCGAAAATTATTCCGATTTTTATGTATGACTTCTATTAATACAATATAAAATATTTGTCTTATGTTAAAAATATTAAAGTCTAAAATTGGCGTAAAAACGACATTCTGTACGCTAACCGTACACGAAGCGTAAAATTGGTGTAAAAACGCCATTCTGTACGCTAAGCATACACGAAGCGTAAAATTGGTGCACAAATGTCATTCTGCACGCTAATCGTACACGAAGCGTAAAATTGGCGTAAAAACAACATTCAGTACGCTAAGTGTACACGAAGCGTAAAATTGGTGTAAAAACGACATTCTGTACGCTAAGCGTACTCGAAGTGTGAAATGGAAGTAAAAACGACATTCAGTACGCTAAGCGTACACGAACAGTAAAATTGGTGTAAAATGACATTCTGAACGCTAAGCGTACACGAAGCGTAACATTGGTGTTAAAAGGTCATTCTGCACGCTAACCGTACACGAAGCGTAAAATTGGCGTACAAACGTCATTCTGTACGCTAAGCAGACAGTAAACGTAAAATTGGTGTAAAACGATATAAAGTACACTAAGCGTACACGAAGCGTAAAATTGGTGTAAAAATGACATTCAGCACGCTAAGTGTATACGAAGCGTAAAATTGGTTTAAAAACGACATTTAGAGCGCTAAGCGTACACGACGCGTAAAACTGGCGTACAAACGTCAATCTGTACGCTAAGCGTACACGAAGCGTAAAATTGGTGTAAAATGAACATTCTGTACGTTAAAAGTATAAGAAGCGTAAAATTAGTGTAAAAAGGACATTCTGTACGCTAAGCGTACACGAAGCGTAATTTTGGTTTAAAACCGATATTCTGTACGCTAAGCGTACACCAAGCGCAAAATTGGCGTACAAACGTCACTCTTTACGCTAAGCGTACACGAAGCAAAAAATTGGAGTTAAAACCATATGCAGTACGTAAGCGTACACGAAGCGTAAAATTGGTGTAAAAACGTCATTGTGCACGCTAAGCGTACAGGAAGTGTAAAATGGTTGTAAAAACGACATTCAGTACGCTAAGCGAACACGAACAGTAAAATTGGTGTAAAAATGACATTCTCGACGCGAAGCGCACACGAAGCGTAAAATTGGTGTAAAAACGACATTCAGTACGCTAAGTGTACACGAAGCGTAAAATTGGTGTAAAAACGACATTCAGTACGCTAACCGTACACGAAGCGTAAAATTGGCGTAAAAACAGTATTCAGTACGTAAGCATACTCGGAGCGTGAAATTGGTCTAGAAACGCCATTTAGTACGCTAAGCGTACACGAGGCGTAAAATTGGTGTAAAAACGATATTCTGTAAGGTAAGAGTACACGAAGCGTAAAATTAGTGTAAAAACGACATTCAATACGGCAAGCGAACACAATGCGTTAATTTGGCGTACAAACATAATTCTGTACGCTTAGCGTACACGTAGCGTAAAATTAGTGTAAAAACGACATTAAGTACGCTAAGCGTACACAGGCGTAAAATTGGTGCAAAAACCATATTCAGTACGTAAGCGTACACGAAGCGTAAAATTGGTGTAAAAACGTCATTCTGTACGGAAGAGTACACGAAGCGTAAAATTGGTGTAAAAACGATATTCTGCACGCTAAGCGTAGGCGAAGCGTAAAATTGGTGTAAAAAGTACATTCAGTACGCGAAGCGTACACGAAGCGTTAAATTGGCGTAAAAACGTAATTCTATACGCTAAGCGTACACGAAGCGTAAAATTGGCGTAAAAACGACATTCAGTACGCTAAGCGTACACGAAACGTAAAATCGGCGTACAAAAGTCACGAAGCGTAAAATTGGTGTAAAACGACATTCAGTACGCTAAGCGTACACGAAGCTAAAATTGGCGTATAAACGACATTCTGTACGCTAAGCGTACACAAAGCATAAATAGATGTAAAAACAACATACAGTACGCTAAGCGTACACGTAGCGTAACAGTGGGGTAACAACAACACTCAGT
This sequence comes from Periplaneta americana, assembly GCF_040183065.1. NCBI lineage: Eukaryota > Metazoa > Arthropoda > Insecta > Blattodea > Blattidae > Periplaneta > Periplaneta americana. The sequence continues at coordinate 249,722 of NC_091118.1, forward strand.
ATGCTAAGCGTAACTAAGCGTAAAATTGGTTTAAAAACGATATTTTGTACGCTAAGCGTACAGGAAGCGTAAAACTGGCAAACAAACGTCATTCTGTACGCTAATCGTACACGAAGCGCAAAATTGGTGTAAAAACGACATTCAATACACAAAGTGTACACGAAGCGTATAATTGGTGTAAAAACGATATTCTGTACGCTAAGGGTACACGAAGCGTAAAATTGGCATACAAAAGTCATTCTGTACTCTATGCAAACACGAAACGTTAAATTGACGTAACAACGACATTCAGTACGTAAGCGTACACCAATCGTAAAATTGGTGTAAAAGAAACATTCTGTACGCAAAGCGTACACGAAGCGTAAATTTGGTATATAAACGACATTCAGTACGCTAAATGTACACGAAGCGTAAAATTGGTGTAAAGACGACATTTAGTACGCTGAGAGTACACGAAGCGTAACATTGGCGTACAAACGTCATTCTGTACGCTAAACGTACAGGAAGCTTAAAATTGGTGTAAAAACGACATTCGTTACCCTAAGCGTACACGAAGGGTAAAATTGGCATAGAAACGTCATTGTGTACTGTAAGCGTACAGGAAGGGCAAAATTGGCGTAAAAACGACATTCCGTATGTAAGCGTACATGAATCGTAAAATTGGTGTAGAAGCGACATTCAGTACGCTAAGAGTACACGAAGCGTAAACTGATTTAAAAACGACATTCTGTACGCTAAGCGTACACGAAACGTAAAATTGGAGTGCATTCGACATTCAATACGCTAAGCGTACACGAAGCGCAAAATTGGTGTAAAAACAACATTCAGTACGCTAAGCGTACACGAAGTGTAAAATTCGTGTAAAAATGTCATTCTGTACGCTAAGCGTAGACGAAGTGTAAAATCTGTGTAAAAACGACATTCAGTACGCTAAACGTGCACGAAGCGTAACATTTGTGTAAAGACGACATTCTGTACGCTAAGCGTAGAAGAAGCGTAAAATCGGTGTAAAAACGACATTTTGGTACGCTAAGCGTACACGAAGCGTATGATAGTTGTCAAGACGACAATATGTACGCTAAGCGTACACGAAACATAAAAAAATTGGTGTAAAACGACATTCTGTACGCTAAAGGCACACGAAGCGTAAAATTGGTGTAAAAACTACATTCAGTACGCTAAGCGTACACTATGCGTAAAAATTGGCCTAAAAATAACATACAATACGCTAGGCGTACCAGAAGCGTAAAATTGGTGTAAAATCGATCTTATGCACTCTAAGGGTAATCAAAGCGTATAAATGCTGTAAAAACGACATTCAGTACGTTAAGCGTACACGAAGCGCAAAATTGTTGTAAAAGGGACATTCTAACCCTAAGCGTACACGGAGCGTAAAATTGGTGTAAAAACGACATTCAGTATGCTAAGCGTACACAAAGCGTAAATAGATGTAAAACAACATTCAGTACGCTAAGCGTACACGTAGCGTAACAGTGGGGTAAAAACAACAGTCAGTACGCTAAGCGTACACTAAGCGTAAAATTGGTTTCAAAACGATATTTTGTCGCTAAGCGTACAGGAAGCGTAAACCTGGCTTACAAACGTCATTCTGTACGCTAAGCGTACACGAAGCGCAAAATTGGTGTAAAAACGACATTCAATACGCTAAGTGAACACGAAGCGTATAATTGGTGTAAAAACGATATTCTGTACGCTAAGGGTACACGAAGCGTAAAATTGGCATACAAACGTCATTCTGTACGCTAAGGAAACACGAAACGTAAAATTAACGTTACAACATTCAGTACGAAAGCGTACACCAATCGTAAAATTGGTGTAACAAAATCATTCTGTACGCAAAGCGTACACGAAGCGTAAAATTGGTATATAAACAACATTCGGGACGCTAAATGTACACGAATCATAAAATTGGTGTAAAAACGATATTTACTACACTGAGAGTACACGAAGCGTAACATTGGCGTACAAACGTCATTCTGTATGCTAACCGTACAGGAAGCGTAATATTGGTGTAAAACGACATTCGTTACGCTAAGCGTACACGAAGGGTAAAATTGGCGTAGGAACGTCATTATGTACTGTAAGCGTACAGGAAGCGCAAAATCGGCGTAAAAACAACATACCGTATGTAAGCGTACACGAATCGTAAAATTGGTGTAGATGCGACATTCTATACGCTAGGCGTACAGGAAGCGTACAATTGGTGTAAAAACGACATTCAGTACGCCAAGAGTACATGAAGCGTAAAACTGGTGTAAAACTACATTCTGTACGCTAAGCGTACACGAAACGTAAAATTGGATTGCAATCGACATTCAATACGCTAAGCGTAGACAAAGCGTAAAATTGGTGTAAAGCCTACAATCAGTACGCTAAGAATAAAATTGTTGTAAAACAAAGTTCTGTACGCTAAGCGAAGAAGAAGCGTAAAATTGGTGTAAATATGTCATTGAGTACGGCAAGCGTTCACAAAGCGTAAAATTAGTGTAAAATCGTCATTCTGTACGCTAAGCGTACACGAAGCGTAAAATTGGTATTAAAACTACATTCAGTACGCTAAGCGTACACGAAGCGTAAAATTGGTGTATAAACGATATTAAGTACGCTAAGCGTACACGAAGCGTAAAATTCGTGTAAATGTAAATCAGTACGCTAAGGGTACACGATGCGTAAAATTTGTGGATAAAACGACATTCAGTACGCCAAGCGTACAAGAAGCGTAAAATTGGCGTACAAACGTCATTCTATACGCTAAGCTTACAATATGCGTAAATTGGCGTACAAACGTCATACTATACGCTAAGCTTACAGAATGCGAAAAATTGGCGTAAGAAGAAGTGCTGTACGCTAAGCGAAATAGAAGCCTAAAATTGGTGTAAAAACGATATTCTGTACGCTAAGCTTACACGAAGCGTAAAATTGTTGTAAAATGGACATTCAGTACGCCAAGCGTACACGAAGCGTAAAATTGGTGTACAAATGTCATTCTGTACGTTAAGCGAAGGCGAAGCGCAAAATTTGTGTAAAATCGACAATCAGTACGGTAACCGTACACGAAGCGCAAAAATGGCGAAGAAACGTCATTCTGTACGCTTAGCGTACACGAAGCGTAAAATTGCTGTAAAAACGACATTCAGTACGCTAAGCCTACACGAAGCGTAAATTTGTTGTACAAACGTAATTCTGTACGCTAAGCGTACACGAAGTGTAAAATTGGCGTACAAAAGTCATTCTGTACGCTAAGCGTACACGACGCGTAAGATTTTTGGCACAAACGTCATTCTGTACGCTAGGCGTACAGGAAGAGTATAATTGGTTAAAAGCGACATTCTGTATGCTAAGCGTACACGAAGCGTAAAATTGGTGCAAAAATGACATGCATTACGCTAAGGGTACACGAAGCGTAAAATTGGCGTACAACGTAATTATGTATGCTAAGTGTACAGTAAGCGTAAAATGGCGTAAAAACGATATTCTGTACGCTAAACGTACACTAAGCTTAAATACGATATTCTCAACGCTAAGCGTACACGAAGCGTAAAATTGGTGCAAAAACGACGTCCTGTACGTTAAGCGTAAACTAAGCGTAAAAATGAAGTAAATACGATATTCTGCACGCTAAGAATACTCGTAGCGTAAAATTGGCATAAAAATCAATACCCTGTACGCTAAGCATATATAATAAGACACACACCCCACATATAATAAGAAAAACACCCCTTATATAAGACACACACCCCACATATAATAAGAAAAACACCCCTTATATAATAAGACACACACCCCACATATAATAAGAAAAACACCCCTTATATAATAAGACACACACCCCACATATAATAAGAAAAACACCCCTTATATAATAAGACACACACCGCACATATAACAAGCCATATAGAGCTTATATAATAAGACACACACTGCATATATAAGACACACACAGCATATATAATAAGCCATACACCGCATAAATAATAAGTCATACACAGCATATGTAATAAGCCTTACACTGCATATGTAATAAGCCATACACCGCATAAATAATAAGTCATACATAGCATATATAATAAGCCATAGACAGCATATGTAATAAGCCTTACACTGCATATGTAATAAGCCATACACAGCATATATAATAATACACACACCGCATATAATAAGACACACACAGCATATATAATAATACACACACCGCATATAATAAGACACACACAGCATATATAATAAGCCACACACCGCATATATAATAAGCCATACACGGCATATATAAAAGACACACACAGCATATATAATAAGACACACACCGCATATATAATAAGCCATACACGGCATATATAAAAGACACACACAGCATATATAATAAGACACACACAGCATATATAATAAGACACACACCCCACATATAATAAGCCATACACGGCATATATAAAAGACACACACAGCATATATAATAAGACACACACCCCACATATAATAAGCCATACACGGCATATATAAAAGACACACACAGCATATATAATAAGACACACACCCCACATATAATAAGACACACACCGCATATATAATACGACACACACCGCATATATAATAAGACACACACCGCATATATAATAAGCCACACACCGCATGTATAAAAAGCCATACACAGGATAAATAATAAGCCATACACCGCACATATAATAAGCATATACAGCATATATATTAAGCTACACACCGCAGAAATAATAAGCCATACACCGCATATACAATAAGCCATACACAGCATAAATAATAAGACATACACCGCAGATATAATAAGACACACACCGCATATATAAAAAGCCATACACAGTATAAATAATAAGCCACACACCGCATATAAAATAAGCCATACACAGCATATGTAATAAGCCATATACCGCATATATTATAAGCCATACTCCGCATATAATAAGCCATACACCGCATATATAATAAGCCATACACAGCATATATAATAAGCCATAAACAGCGTATATAATAAGCCATACACAGCATATGTGATAAGCCATACACAGCACATAAGCCATACACAGCATATGTAATAAGCCATACATAGCATATAATAAACCATACAACGCATATAATAAGCCACACACCGCATATATAATAAGCCACACATCGCGTAAATAATAAGCCATACATCGCGTATATAATAAGCCATACACAGCATAAATAATAAGCCACACACAACATATATAATAAGGCACACAAAGCATATATAATAAGCCATACACCGCATATGATAAGCCATAAAACCTATGGTGACGAGTAATTCTGATTTCTAATGATCACCTACGATGACGAGTAATAGAGAATGACAACGATAAGTAAAAGAATACGAATAATTCGTAATTCCAATGGGTGACGGGTAATTACGAATGACGAGTATGAGGGAATTAGTATGAATAATTTCCGATAACAGCAACTACTTATGACGGACTGTGAAGAATATTACGATTTACAATAATACAGAGTATCCACAGAATTAACACATTCTACACCCAACTTTCTCTGACAGTATTCAACACTTTCACAGACCGTTCTCAGAAAATATTATTATAATCATTACTATTATTATTATTATTATTATTATTATTATTATTATTATTATTAATATCGTTATTATAAACTAATACGAAATATTATTTAAACTGTACAGTATTATTACTCCTATTTCGGCCTCCTCCTCCCCTATAGCCGACCTTACATCGCTAATAAATTGTTCTTTCTTTTTTTTATTTTCAAAGTGTATAATTACAATAAAAAATATATTCTAAAGTAAAGAAGAGTAATAATACTGTACATTTTACAAAGTGTATTATATCTAAATAACTAGAGTACAAGTTAATGTAAAATAAATGCATACAAAAGCCTAAGTCAGCAGAGTTACACAGTTCTCTAGGAGAGCAAATCCTTTTTCTTATACCATTAGTTGTATTAATAATAATAAACTTTTAATAGAGAAAAAGAGCATTCTACGGAACTCTGGAAAAACAACTAATGCAGAGACTAGTGAAGTGCTTTGTGTGGAGTGTGACATTGTATAGGGAGGATAAGTAGACATTACGAGGAAGTGAAGAGAAGAGACTAGATTCATTTGAAATGTAGATATTGAGAAGAATGGAGGGTGTGAAATGGACAGAGAGAATAAGAATAGCTGTGTTTGACAGAATGGGTGAAGAAAGAATGATGATGAAAATGATCAGGAAGAGGAAAAGGAATTGACTGGGTCACTGGCTGAGTAGAAACTATAGTACTAAAGGATGTACTGGAAGGAATGGTGAAAGGGAGAAGAGTTCGGGGCAGATGAAGATATCAGATGATAGACGACATTAAGATATATGGATCATATGAGGAGACTAAGAGGAAGGACGAAAATAGAAAAGATGAGAGAATGCTGGGTTTGCAGTGAAAGACATTCAATTGGGCAGAACACTATATATTATGTATTCTTTCTAACTAAAAGTTAGAAATTTATAAAAACAGTCATATTACTGGTTGTCCTGTATGGTTGTGAAACTTGGACTCTCACTTTGAACGAGGAACAGAGGTTAAAGCTGTTTGAGAATAGGTACTTCGAAAAGTATTTCTGGCTAACATGGATGAAGTTACAGGAGAATGGAGAAAGTTACACAACACAGAACTGCACGCATTGTATTCTTCACCTGACATAATTAGGAACATTAAATCCAGACGTTTGAGATGGACAGGACATGTAGCACATATGAGTGAATTCAGAAATGCATATAGAGTGTTAGTTGGAAGACCAGAGGGAAAAAAAAAACCTTTGGATAGTTTAGACGTAGATGGGAGGATAATATTAAAATGGATTTGAGGGAGGTGGAATATGATGGTAGAGACTGGATTAATCTTGCTCAGGATAGGGACCAATGGCGGGCTTATATAAACAAAAAATAAATACAAAAAGGTAAACTTCAGCAGTGACAATTAACATCTTTTCTTTCCAGATATCCAGTGTATCTTCATTGTGCTGTGATTTCAAGGAGTAGCATCTTGTATGCATTAAGAGCAAAACTGTCGGTTGCTATAGTAACCATCGTGTTCTATCGTTTGTTACCAGTTGCTTATAGGCGTATTTGCGCTGCACACGCCTCAACATTGTGCATTTTCTCTTTTCACTGAACTTCACTAGCAGATTTTTTCAATTTAACTTGTCGGCTGCTGATTTTTGCTCAGTTGAGACCGTACTCGGTTCACTATGAATGGTTTGACACCATTATGAACGTAATATCGTTCCGTATTCTCGACTTAAATTGCCTCGGCTACCGCGCGACTCGACAATTTAAGCCTCTAGTTCCCCCTGCCGTGTATCGCTATATGACATTACCCGCTCCAACAAAAGGTCACGTTGGATTGCCGTTTACTTCATAGGAATGTCTGGTAGTTTAAAAATTATAGGCGCGACAAAACTGGTCTGAAAATGTGACGGACGACTTTCTAGCACGTCACCGTAGTAGTCAAACGAACTTACAGACGAATTCATGTTAAGAGTATGAGGAAAAGAGTCATTTAAGGGAAATTAAAGGTGAGAAGTCCCTATAAGTTATCAGTTCCTAGGCTATTGGCCACTTGTTACGATTTTCGAGCGTTCCATATGAAAGAATATTGGAAACTTTTGAAGGGGGAGGCCGAAAATGGACGTAACCCGATAGCCACCATATGGGGGGCAAGAAATAAAACAGTAGTAATCGCTGTACACAGAATACAAAAGTAAATAGCGCAATTTGCACGCTGAATGAGAAAACAGTATTTAGAAATCGCTGTTTGCGGAATACGAAAAAAAAAAAAAAAAAAAAAAACAGTAGCAATAGCTGCACGCTGAATACGAAAAAAAAAAAAAAATTAGAAATCGCTGTAAGCTGATTAGCAAAAAAAAAAAAAAAAAATTAGAAATCGCTGTAGGCTGAATACGCAAAAATATTGTAGAAAACGCTGTAGGCTGAACACGAAAAAAAACAGTTGAAATCGCTGAACGCTGAAAACGAAAAAAAGAGACCGTTGAAATCATTGTACGCTCAATACGAAAATAAAATCATAGACATCGCTGTAAGCTGAATACGAACAAAAAATGGTACAAATCCCTGTATGTTGAACACGAAAAAAAAATCGTTCAAATCGTTGAACACTGAAAGCGAAAAAAATCATTGAAATCGCTGAAAGCTGAATGCAAAGAGAACAGTAGAAATCGCTGTATGATGAATACGGAAGAAATCGTAGAAATCGCTGTACGATAAATACGAAAGAAATCGTAGAAATCGCTGTACGATGTACACCAAAACAATTGTAGAAATCTCTGTACACTGAAAACGAATAATAAAGAAACAGTTGAAATCGCTGAATGCTGAGTGCGAAAAAAATATAGTAGAAATCGCTGTAAGCTGAATAAGAAAAAAAAAAATCTTAGAAATCTCTGAACAGAGAATACAAAAAAAAAAAGAAATCGTTGAAATCGCTCAAGGCTGAATTAGAAAACAAAATTGTAGAAAACGCTATACGATGAACACGAAAAATAATCGTTGAAATAGGTGTACGCTGAATAAGAAAAAATCGTTGAAATAGCTGTACGCTGAATACGAAAAAAAATCGTTCAAATCGCTGTTGGCTGAATACGAAAATAATCGTAGAAATCGCTGTACGCTGAATCCGAAAAAAAACGTTGAAATCGCTGTACGCTGAATACAAAAAAAAACCCTTTAAATAGCTGTACGCTGAATATGAAAAAAAATTGTTGAAATAGCTACACGCTGAATACGAAAAAAATAGTTGAAATCGCTGTACGCTGAATCCGAAAAAAATCGTTGAAATCGATGTACGCTGAATACAAAAAAAAAACCTTGAAATAGCTGTACGCTGAATATGAAAAAAAATTGTTGAAATCACTGTACGCTTAATACGAAAAAAAGAGAAATCGTTGAAATCGCTGAACGTTGAATACGAAAAGAGAGAAATTGTTGAAATCGCTGTAGGCTGAATACGAAAAAAAGAGAAATCGTTGAAATCGCTGTACGTTGAATACGAAATAAAGAGAAATCGTTGAAATACCTGTACGCTGAATACGAAAAAGAGAAATCGTTGAAATCGCTGTACGCTGAAAACGGAAAAAAGAGAAATCGTTGAAACCGCTGTGTGCTGAATACGAAAAAAAAGTTGAAATCGCTGTAAGCTTAATACAAAAAAAAACAGTTGAAATAGCTGTACGCTGAATAAAAAAAATCGTCGAAATCGCTGAACGCTGAATACCAATAAAATCGTTTAAATCGATGTACGCTGAACACGAAAAAAAGAAAAATCGCTGTAATTGCAGTATGCTGAATAAGAAAAAAGAGAAATCGTTGAAATAGCTGTACGCTGAATACCAAAAAAATTAGTTGAAATTGCTGTACGCTGAATTCGAAAAAAAATCGTTGAAATCGCTGTACGCTGAATACGAAAACAAAATCGTTGAAATAGCTGTACGCTGAATACGAAAAAAAAAGAAATCGTAGAAATCGCTCTATGTTGAATACGAAAAAAAATAGAAATCGTTGAAATCGATATATGCTGAATACGAAAAAAAAGAGAAATCGTTGAAACCGCTGTACGATGAATACGAAAAAAAAAATTGAATTCGATGTACACTTAATACGAAAAAAAATCGCCGAAATCGCTGTACGCTGAATGAGAAAAAAACCGTTGGAATCGCTGTACGCTCAATACGAAACAAATAAGGTTGAAATAGCTGTACGTTGAATACGAAAAAAGAGAAATCGTTGAAATCTCTATACCCTGAATACGAAAAAAAGAGAAATCGTTGAAATCGCTATACGCTGAATATGAAAGAAAAGAAATCGTTGAAATGGCTGTACGTTGAATACGAAAAAAGAGAGAAATCGTTGAAATCGCTGTACGCTGTAAACGAAAAAACAGAAATCGTTGAAATCGCTGTACGCTGAATACGATAAGAGGAGAAATCGTTGAAATCGCTGTACGGTGAATGCGAAAAAAATTGTTGAAATCGCTGTACGCTGCATAAGAAAAAACATTTGAAATAGCTGTAAGCTGAAAACGAAAAGAAATCGTTAAAATCGCTGAACGCTGAATACGAAAAGGACAAATCGTTGAAACCGCTGTAAGCTGAATATGAAAAATCATACTTGAAATAGCTGTACGTTCATTATTTGAAAAAAGAGAAATGGTTGTTCGCTGAATACGAATAAAATGTGCTTGAAATCGCTGTACGCTGAATACGACAAAGAGAAATCGCTGAATATGTAATACTCTGAATACGAAATGACAGATATCGTTGAAATCGCTGTCCGCTGTATACGAAGAAAAGAGAAATCGTTGAAATCACTGTGCGCTGCATACGAAAAAATTTTTGAAATAGCTGTACGATGAATAAGAAATAAATAGAAATCGTTGAAAAAGCTGTACGCTGAATAAGACAAAAAATTGTTGAAATCGCTGTACGCTAATACGAAGAAAAGAGAAATCGTTGAAATCGCTTTGGATTGAATACGAAAAAAAGTGAAATTGTTGAATTCCCTCTACTCTGAAAGGGAAAAAAGAGAAATGGTTAAAATCGCTGTATGCTGAATACGAGAGAAGAGAAATCGTTGAAATCTCTGTAATTGAATACGAAAAAAAATCGTTGAAATCGCTGTACGCTGAATACGAAAAAGAGAAATCGTTGAATTCGCTGTAGGCTGAATACGAAAGAAGAGAAAACGTTGAAATCGCTGTACGCTGAATACGAAAAAGTGAAAACGTTGAAATCGCTGTAGGCTCAATACGAAAGAAGAGAAGTCGTTGAAATCGTTGTACGCTGAATACGAAAAAAATAAATCGTTGAAATCGCTGTAGACTGAATACGAAAGAAGAGAAATCGTTGAAATCGCTGTACGCTGAATACGAAAAAGTGAAATCGTTGAAATTGCTGTAGGCTGTATACGAAAGAAGAGAAATCGTTGAAACCGCTGTACGCTGAATACGAAAAAGTGAAATCGTTGAAATCGCTGTAGGCTGAATACGAAAGAAGAGAAATCGTTGAAATCGCTGTACGCTGAATACGAAAAAAGTGAAATAGTTGAATCGCTGTAGGCTGAATACGAAAGAAGAGAAATCCTTGAAATCGCTTTACGCTGAATAAGAAAAAGTGAAAGCGTTGAAATCGCTGTAGGCCGAATACGAAAGACGACAAATCTATGAAATCGCTGTACGCTGAATAGGAAAGAAGAGAAATCGTTGAAATCGCTGTACGCTGAATACGAAATAGTGAAATCGTAGAAATCGCTGTAGGCTGAATACGAAAGAAGAGAAATCGTTATAATCGCTGTAGGCTGAAAACGAAAATGTGAAATCGTTGAAATCTCTGTAGGCTGAATACGAAAGAAGAGAAATAGTTGAAATCGCTGTACGCTGAATACGAAAAAGTGAAATCGTTGAAATCGCTGTACGCTGAATACGAAAGAAGTGAAATCGTTGAAATCGCTGTAGGCTGAATACGAAAGAAGAGAAATCGTTGAAATCGCTGTACGCTGAATAAGAAAAAGTGAAATAGTTGAAATCGCTGTAGGCTGAATACGAAAGAAGAGAAATCGTTGAAATCGCTGTACGCTGAAAACGAAAAAGTGAAATCGTTGAAATCGCTGTGGGCTGAATACGAAAGAAGACAAATCGTTGAAATCGCTGTACGCTGAATACGAAAAAGTGAAATAGTAGAAATCGCTGTACGCTGACTACGAAAAAGTGAAATCGTTGAAATCGCTGTACGTTGAATACGAAAGAAGAGAAATCGTTGAAATCGCTGTAGGCTAAATACGAAAGAAGAGAAATGTTCAAATCGCCGTACGCTGAATACGAAAAAATGAAATCGTTGAAATCGCTGTACGTTGACTCCGAAAGAAAATCGTAGAAATTGCTGTATTCTGAATACGAAAGAAAATCGTTGAAATCGCTGTACGCTGAAAACGAAATAAAGACAAACCGTTGAAATCGCCTTACGTTGAAAAAGAAAAAGTGAAATCGTTGAAATCGCTGTTCGCTGAATAGGAAAAAGAGATATCGTTGAAATCGTAGTACGTTATATACGAAAAAAGAGAAATTGTTGAAAATGGGGTACCCTGAATAGGAAAAAAGAAAAATCGTTGAAATCCCTGTACGCTGAATACGATAAGAGGAGAAATCGTTGAAATCGCTGTACGCTGAATACGAAAAAAATTGTTGAAATCGCTGTACGCTGCATAAGAAAAAAATGCTTGAAATTGCTGTACGCTCAATACGAAAAAGAGAAATCGTTGAAACCGCTGTAAGCTGAATATGAAAAATCATGGTTGAAGTAGCTGTACGTTCATTATTTGAAAAAAGAGAAATGGATGTTCGCTGAATACGAAAAAAATGTGCTTGAAATCGCTGTACGCTGAATACGACAAAGAGAAATCGTTGAATCTGCTATACTCTGAATACGAAAGGATAGAAATCGTTGAAATCGCTGTGCGCTGTATACGAAGAAAAGAGAAATCGTTGAAATCGCTGTGCGCTGCATACGAAAAAAAATCTTTGAAATCGCTGTAGGCTGAATAAAAAATAAAGAGAAATTGTTGTAAAAGCTGTACGCTGAATAAGAAAAAAAATTGAAATCGCTGTACGCTAATACGAAGAAAAGAAAAATCGTTGAACTCGCTTTAGATTGAATACGAAAAATAGTGAATTTGTTGAATTCCCTCTACTCTGAAAGGAAAAAAAGAGAAATTGTTGAAATCGCTGTATGCTGAATACGATAGAAGAGAAATCGTTGACATCTCTGTAATTGAATAAGAAAAAAAATCGTTGAAATCGATGTACGCTGAATACGAAAAAGAGAAATCGTTGAATTCGCTGTAGGCTGAATACGAAAGAAGAGAAATCGTTGAAATCGCTGTAAGCTGAATACGAAAAAGTGAAATCGTTGAAATCGCTGTAGGCTGAATACGAAAGAAGAGAAATCGTTGAAATAGCAGTACGCTGAATACGAAAAAGTGAAATCGTTGAAATCGCTGTAGACTGAATACGAAAGAAGAGAAATCGTTGAAATCGCAGTACGCTGAATACGAAAAAGTGAAATCGTTGAAATCGCTGTAGGCTGAATACGAAAGAAGAGAAATCGTTGAAATCTCTGTATGCTGAATACGAAAAAGTGAAATCGTTGAAATCGCTGTAGGCTGAATACGAAAGAAGAGAAATCTATGAAATCGCTGTACGCTGAATAGGAAAGAAGAGAAATCGTTGAAATCGCTGTACGCTGAATACGAAAAAGTGAAATCGTTGAAATCGCTGTAGGCTGAATACGAAAGAATAGAAATCGTTGAAATCGCTGTACGCTGAATACGAAAAGGTGAAATCGTTGAAATCGCTGTAGGCTGAATACGAAAGAAGAGAAATCGTTGCAAAATCGCTGTACGCTGAATATGAAAAAGTGAAATCGTTGAAATCGCTGTAGGCTGAATACGAAAGAATAGAAATCGTTGAAACCGCTGTACGCTGAATACGAAAAAGTGAAATCGTTGAAATCGCTGTAGGCTGAATACGAAAGAAGAGAAATCGTTGAAATCGCTGTACGCTGAATACGAAAAAAGTGAAATCGTTGAAATCGCTGTAGGCTGAATAGCAAAGAAGAGAAATCGTTGAAATCGCTGTACGCTGAATACGAATAAGTGAAATCGTTGAATTCGCTGTAGGCTGAATACGAAAGAAGAGAAATCGTTGAAATCGCTGTACGCTGAATACGAAAAAGTAAATAGTTGAAATCGCTGTAGGCTGAATACGAAAAAAGTGAAATCGTTGAAATCGCTGTAGGCTGAATACGAACGAAGACAAATCTATGAAATCGCTGTACGCTGAATAGGAAAGAAGAGAAATCGTTGAAATCGCTGTACGCAGAATACGAAAATGTGAAATCGTTGAAATCACTGTAGGCTGAATACGAAAGAAGAGAAATGGTTAAAATCGCTGTAGGCTGAATACGAAAAAGTGAAATCGTTGAAATCGCTGTAGGCTGAATACTAAAGAAGAGAAATAGCTGAAATCCCTGTACGCTGAATACGATAAAGTGAAATCCTTGAAATCGCTGTAGGCTGAATACGAAAGGAGAGAAATCGTTGAAATCGCCGTACGCTGAATACGAATAAGTGAAATCGTTGAAATCGCTGTAGGCTGAATACGAAAGAGGAGAAATCGTAGAAATCGCTGTACGCTGAATACGAAAAAAATTGTTGAAATCGCTGTACGCTGCATAAGAATAAAATGCTTGAAATAGCAGTAAGCTGAATACGAAAACAAATCGTTAAAATAGCTGTACGCTCAATACGAAAAAGAGAAATCGTTGAAACCGCTGTAAGCTGAATATGAACAATCATGGTTCAAATAGCTGTATGTCCATTATTTGAAAAAAGAGAAATGGTAGTTCGCTGAATACGAAAAAAATGTGCTTAAAATCGCTGTACACTGAATACGAAAAAGAGAAATCGTTGAAATCGCTGTAGGCTGAATACGAAAGAAGAGAAATCGTTGAAATCGCTGTACGCTGAATACGAAAAAGTGAAATCGTTGAAATCGCTGTAGGCTGAATACGAAAGAAGAGAAATCGTTGAAATTGCTGTACGCTGAATACGAAAAAGTGAAATCGTTGAATTCGCTGTAGGCTGAATACGAAAGAAGAGAAATCGTTGAAATCGCTGTAGGCTGAATACGAAACATAACGTACAAACCCCTGAACGCTGAATGCAATTCTTAAATTGAGTTGGACGTCCTTCTATGTTATATGTTGGGTATGCGGACGACAAACTGACTAATTTTGGAGGATACCAACGAAGTATGACGATTTATATTACTTGTGTCTCATAATAGTGTGAGTCCACATCTGTGGAGTAACGGTCAGCGCGTCTGGCCGCGAAACCATGTGGACCGTGTTCGATTCCTTGTCGGGGCAAATTATCTGGTTGAGGTTTTTTCCGGGGTTTTCCCTCAACCCAATAAGAGCAAATGCTGGGTAACTTTCGGTGCTGGACCCCGGACTCATTTCACCGGCATTATCATCTTCATCTCATTCCGACGCTAAATAACCTAAGATGTTCATCAAGCGTCGTAAAGTAATCTAAAAAAAATAATAATCTGTTCTGTGTAAAATATAACTAATCAGCGATGTATGCAATGGAAGGGGAAATGAACTTGCCATTCTACCCCATTATCTCTTGGATTAATTGCCTCATGAATGATGCCTAATGATGTTCGGATCTGTTTTAGGACTGTTGGCTAAACAACAATTTGAAATGACGAATAATAAAGGATGCCAATGATGAACTGTGATTGATGTTCTGCTATGACGACGAGGAGGATGACTATGACGAGTTAAGATTGATGATATATTATGACTGATAATGGAGGATTACAGATTAAGTACAGTTTGTGATGATGTAGTACGGCGAATAAAGGAGCTTGACAGATGAATGGTGATTGATGACCAATATTGACGAGTTACGGGGATGACTATGAAGAATTGTGGCGAATAACTTACGATGAATTGCGGCAAATAACCTATGAAGATGAATAATGAGGGATGACAACCTATGGTGAAGAATAATGTCTGATGACGATAACATACGTTGACAAGTAATAAAGAATGACTACGATGAATAAAATAAAATAATGAGTAATTATAATGGGTGACGGATAATTACGAATTACGAGTAACAGGGAAGAAGTATGAATAATTTTCGAGGACAGCCACTATTTCTGACAAACTGTGAAGAATATTAGGATTTACAGAAATGTAGGATAGGCTACCTACAGAATTAAAATCTTCTTCACCCAACTTTCCCTGAGAATTTTCATCGCGTTCCCAGACCGTTCCCTAAAATTATTATTATTATTATTATTATTATTATTATTAATATTATTATCATTATTATTATTACTTTAAAAATAGGCTTAAGAACCTTACTAATATGCGGTAATTATACACAGTATTTAAAGGGTGTAAATGATATGTTGTTATTGAAGTGTTGTATCAGTGAAGAATTATGTTGTGTCAGTGAAGTGTGCTGCATCAGTGAAGAAGTATGTCGTGTCAGTGAAGTGTGCTGTGTAAGTGAAACGTGTTCCTGTCAGTGAAGCTTTATAGTTTATAGTGGCAGTGCAAAGAATTTGAACAGTGAAATATTTTTTAAGTGTTAGTGAAATCTGGATAGAATCAGTGAAATGTGTTGTAGTTCCAGTGAAGTGAGTGATTTGACAGCGAAATGAGTGTAATTTTGAAAGGTACTTGTGCAGATATGGGCATATACTTGTGGGTTTTAGTTCGATCTCAGTTCTAAGATACAAATTAGAATATTTCAAATGTTATTTTAAGTGATCGTTTCATTTAATTAGTATATTCCCTGTTATTGTTGTTGTTGTTATTATTATGATGATTATTATTATTAGTATTATTATTAAATATATTTTTATTTAATAAGTATATTATTGTGATTATTGAGTGTAATTAGTTACCATTGCCACCGGGTATATACCATTGCAGTGTGAATAAATACATACATAATCATTATTATTATTATTAAAACTAACACGAAATATTATTTAAATTGTACAGTATTATTACTCCTTTTTCGGCCTCCTCCTCCCCTATAGCTGACCTTACCTCGCCAATTTTTCTTTCCTTTTTTTATTTTCAAACAATATAAAAACAAGATAAATATATCCTGAAGTATAAAAGAGTAGTAATACTGTACATATTACAAAGGATATAATATCTAACTTAATAGAGTAGATGTTAGTGCATATTAAATGAATACAAAGACTAAGTAAGTCAGCAGAATTATACAATCCTTTAGGAAAGCAAATTCTTTTCTTATATAATTAGTTGCATTTATAATACCAATAAACTTATAATAGAGAAAAAGAAAATTCTACGGAACTCTGGAAAAACAACGAGTGCCGAGACTAGTGAAGTGCTTTGTGTGGACTATGTTTATGTATAGGGAGGAAACTTAGAGATCACGACGAAGTGAAGAAAAGAGACCAGAGTCATTTGGAATGTAGATATGGAGAAGAATGGAGGGTGTCAAATAGACAGACAGAATAAGAAATGAAGCTGTGTTGGACAGAAAGGGTGAAGAAAGAATGATGCTGAAAATGATCAGGAAGAAAAAATAATTGCCTGGGTCACTGGCTAAAAAGAACTGTATACTGAAGGATCCACTGGAAGGAATTGTGAATGGACGAAAAAAAAATAGTTGAAATCGCTGAACGATCAATAGGAAAAAAATAGTACGAATCGCAGTACGGTGAATACGAAAATAAATCGTTGAAATCGTTGTACGTTCAATACGAAAAAAATGGTTGAAATCGCTGTACGCTGAATACGAAAAAGGCGTTGAAATCACTGTAGGCTGAATACATATAAAAGACAAATCCTTGAAATCGCTGTACGCTAAATACGAAAGAGGAGAAATCGTTGAAATAGCTGTACGCTGAATACGAAAAAGTGAAATATTTGAAATCGCTGTACGCTGAATACGAAAAAGTGAAATCGTTCAAATCGCTGTAGGCTGAATACGAAAGAAGAGAAATCGTTGAAATAGCTGTACGTTGAATACAAAAAAAGTGAAATCGTTGAAATCGCTGTAGGCAGAATACTAAAGAAGAGAAATAGTTGAAATCACTGTACGCTGAATACGAAAAAGTGAAATCGTTGATAACGCTTTAGGCCGAATACGAAAGAAGAGGAATCGTGGAAATCGCTGTACGCTGAATAGGAAAAAAGTGAAATCGTTGAAATCGCTGTAGGCTGAATACGAAAGTAGAGAAAGCGTTGAAATCGTTGTACGCCTAATACGAAGAAGTGAAATCGTTGAAATCGCTGTAGGCTGAATACGAAAAAGAGAAATCGTTGAAATCGCTGTAGGCTGAATACGAAAGAAGACAAATATATGAAATCGCTGTACGCTGAATTGGAAAGAAGAGAAATCGTTGAAATCGCTGTACGCTGAATACGAAAAAGTGAAATCTTTGAAATCGCTGTAGGCTGAATACGAAAGAAGAGAAATCATTGAATTCGCTGTACGCTGAATACGAAAAGGTGAAATCGTTGAAATCGCTGTAGGCTGAATACCAAAGAAGAGAAATAGCTGAAAGCGCTGTACGCTGAATACGAAAAAGTGAAATCCTTGAAATCGCTGTAGGCTGAATACGAAAGAAGATAAATCGTGGAAACCGCTGTACGCTGAATACGAAAGAAGAGAAACCGTTGAAATCGCTGTACGCAGAATACGAAAAAGTGAAATCGTTGAAATCCCTGTAGGCTGAATACGAAAGAAGAGAAATCGTTGAAATCGCTGTACGCTGAATACGAAAAAGTGAAATCGTTGAATTCGCTGTAGACTGAATACGAAAGAAGAGAAATCATAGAAATCGCTGTATGCTGTATACGAAAAAGTGAAATAGTTGAAATCGCTGTAGGCTCAATAAGAAAAGGTGAAATCGTTGAAATCGCTGTACGCTGAATACGAAAAAGTGAAATAGTTGAAATCGCTGTAGGCTGAATACGAAAGAAGAGAAATCTATGAAATCGGTGTACGCTGAATAGGAGAGAAGAGAAATCGTTGAAATCGCTGTACGCTGAATACGAAAAAGTGAAATCATTGAAATCGCTGTAGGCTCAATACGAAAGAAGAGAAATCGTGGACATCGCTGTACGCTGAATACGAAAAAGTGAAAACGTTGAAATCGCTGTAGGCTGAATACGAAAGAAGAGAAATAGTTGAAATCGCTGTACGCTGAATACGAAAAAGTGAAATCGTTGATATCGCTGTAGGCTGAATACGAAAGAAGAGAAGTCGTTGAAATCGCTGTACTTGGAATACGAAAAAAGTGAAATGGTTGAAATCGCTGTAGGCTGAATATGAAAGAGAAATCGTTGAAATCACTGTACGCCGAATACGAAAAAGTGAAATCGTTGAAATCGCTGTAGGCTCAATACCAAAGAAGAGAAATCGTAGAAATCGCTGTACGCTGAATAAGAAAAAGTGAAATAGTTGAAATCGCTGTAGGCTGAATACGAAAAAGTAAAATCGTTGAAATCGCTGTAGGCTGAATACGAAAGAAGAGAAATCGTAGAAATCGCTGTACGCTGTATAGGAAAGAAGAGAAATCGTTGAAATCGCTGTAGGCTGAATAAGAAAAAAGAGAAATCTATGAAATCGCTGTACGCTGAATTGGAAAGAAGAGAAATCGTTCAAATCGCTGTACGCTGAATACGAAAAAGAGAAATCGTTGAAATCGCTGTAGGCTGAATACAAAAGAAGAGAAATCATTAAAATCGCTGTACGCTGAATACGAAAAAGTGAAATCGTTGAAATCGCTGTAGGCTGAATACGAAAGAAATATCTTTGCAATCGCTGTACGCTGAATACGAAAAAGTGAAAACGTTGAAATCGCTGTAGGCTGAATACGAAAGAAGAGAAATCGTTGAAATCGCTGTACGCTGAATACGAAAAAAGTGAAATCGTTGAAATCGCTGTAGGCTGAATACGAAAGAAGAGAAGTCGTTGAAATCGCTGTACTTTTAATACGAAAAAAGTGAAATGGTTGAAATCGCTGTAGGCTGAATACGAAAGAGAAATCGTTGAAATCGCTGTACGCCGAATACGAAAAAGTGAAATCGTTGAATTCGCTGTAGGCTCTATACCCAAGAAGAGAAGTCGTAGAATTCGCTGTACGCTGAATAAGAAAAAGTGAAATAGTTGAAAACGCTGTAGGCTGAATTCGAAAAAGTGAAATCTATGAAATCGCTGTACGCTGAATTGGAAAGAAGAGAAATCGTTCAAATCTCTGTACGCTGAATACGAAAAAGTGAAATCGTTGAAATCGCTGTAGGCTGAATACTAAAAACTGAAATCGTTGAAATCGCTGCAGGCTGAATACGAAAGAAGAGAAATCGTTGAAATCGCTGTACGCTGAATTCGAAAAAGTGAAATAGCTGAAATCCCTGTAGGCTGAATACGAGAAAGTGAAATCGTTGATATCGCTGTAGGCTGAATACGAAAGAAGAGAAATCTATGAAATCTCTGTACGCTGAATAGGAAAGAAGAGAAATCGTTGAAATCGGTGTACGCATAATACGAAAAAGTGAAATCGTTGAAATCGCTGTAGGCTGAATACTAAAGAAGAGAAATCGTTGAAATCGCTGTACGCTGAATACGAAAAAAGTGAAATCGTTCAAATCGCTGTAGGCTGAATACGAAAGAACAGAAATCTTTGAAATCGCTGTACGCTGAATACGAAAAAGTGAAATCATTGAAATCGCTATACGCTGAATACGAAAAAGTTAAATAGTTGAAATCGCTGTAGGCTGAATACGCGAAAGTGAAATCGTTGAAATCGCTGTAGGCAGAGTACGAAAGAAGAGAAATATATGAAATCGCTGTACGCTGAATAGGAAAGAAGAGAAATCGTTGAAATCGCTGTACGCTGAATACGAAAAAGTGAAATCGATGTAATCGCTGTAGGCTGAAATGAAAGAGGAGAAATCGTAGAAATCGCTGTACGCTGAATACGAAAAAGTGAAATCGTTGAAATCGCTGTAGGCTGAATACGAAAAAAGAAAAATCTATGAAATCGCTGTACGCTGAATTGGAAAGAAGAGAAATCGTTGAAATCGCTGTACGCTGAATACGAAAAAGTGAAATCGTTGAAATCGCTCTAGGCTGAATACGAAAGAAGAGAAATCATTGAAATCGCTGTACGCTGAATAAGAAAAAGTGAAATCGATGTAATCGCTGTAGGCTGAATACGAAAGAAGAGAAATCGTTGAAATCGCTGTACGCCGAATAGGATGAAAGTGAAATTGTTGAAATCGCTGTAGGCTGAATAAGAAAGAAGAGAAATCTATGAAATCGCTGAACGCTGAATAGGAAAGAAGAGAAATCGTTGAAAACGCTATACGTTGAATACGAAAATAGAGAAATCCTTGAAATCGCTGAAGGCTGAATACGAAAGAGGAGAAATTGTTGAATTCGCTGTACGCCGAATACGAAAAAGTGAAATCGTTGAATACGCTGTAGGCTGAATACGAAAGAAGAGAAATCGTTGAAATCGCTGTACGCTGAATACGAAAAAGTGAAATCGTTGAAATCGGTGTAGGCTGAATACGAAAAAGTGAAATCGTTGAAATCGGTGTAGACTGAATACGAAAGTAGGGAAATCGTTCAAATCGTGGTACGCTGAATACGAAAAAGTGAAATCGTAGAAATCGCTGTAGGCTGAATACGAAAGGAGAGAAATCGTTGAAATCGCTGTACGCTGAATACGAAAAAGAGAAATCGCTGAAATCGCTGTAGGCTGAATACGAAAGGAGAGAAATCGTTGAAATCGCTGTACGCTGAAAACGGAAAAGTGAAATAGTTGAAATCGCTGTAGGCTGAATACGAAAAAGTGAAATCGTTGAAATCGCTGTAGGCTGAATACGAAAGAAGAGAAATCTATGAAATCTCTGTACGCTGAATAGGAAAAAGTGAAATCGTTGAAATCGCTGTAGGCTGAATACGAAAGAAGAGAAATCGTTAAAATCACTCTATTCAGAATACGAAAAAAGTGAAATCGTTGAAATCGCTGTAGGCTGAATACGAAAGAAGAGAAAGCGTTGAAATCGCTGTACGCTGAATACGAAAAAGTGTAATCGTTGAAATCGTTGTATGCTGAATACGAAAAGGAGAATTCGCTGATATCGCTGTACGCTGAATGCGAAAAAGTGAAATAGTTGAAATCGCTGTAGGCTGAATACGAAAAAGTTAAATCGTTGAAATCGCTGTAGGCTGAATACGAAAAAAGAGAAATCGTTGAAATCGCTGTACGCTGAATACGAAAAAGTGAAATCGTTGAAATCGCTGTAGGCTGAATACGAAAAAAGAGAAATCTATGAAATCGCTGTACGCTGAATTGGAAAGAAGAGAAATCGTTGAAATCGCTGTACGCTGAATACGAAAAAGTGAAATCGTTGAAATCGCTGTAGGCTGAATACGAAAGAAGAGAAATCATTGAAATCGCTGTACGCAGAATACGAAAAAGTGAAACCTTTGAAATATCTGTAGGCTGAATACGAAAGAAGAGAAATCGTTGAAATCGCTGTACTTGGAATACGAAAAAAGTGAAATCGTTGAAATCGCTGTAGGCTGAATACGAAAGAAGAGAAATATTTGAAATCGCTGTACGCAGAATACGAAAAACTGGAATCGTTGAAATCGCTGCAGGCTGAATACGAAAGAAGAGAAATCGTTGAAATCGCTGTACGCTGAATTCGAAAAAGTGAAATAGCTCAAATCCCTGTAGGCTGAATTCGAGAAAGTGAAATCGTTAAAATCGCTGTAGGCTGAATACGAAAGAAGAGAAATCTATGAAATCTCTGTACGCTGAATAGGAAAGAAGAGAAATCGTTGAAATCGGTGTACGCATAATACGAAAAAGTGAAATCGTTGAAATCGCTGTAGGCTGATTACGAAAGAAGAGAAATCGTTGAAATCGCTGTACGCTGAATACGAAAAAATTGAAATCGTTCAAATCGCTGTAGGCTGAATACGAAAGAACAGAATTCTTTGAAATCGCTGTACGCTGAATACGAAAGAAGAGAAATCGTTGAAATCGCTGTACTTGGATTACGAAAAAAGTGAAATCGTTGAAATCGCTGTAGGCTGAGTACGAAAGAAGAGAAATATATGAAATCGCTGTACGCTGAATAGGAAAGAAGAGAAATCGTTGAAATCGCTGTACGCTGATTACGAAAAAGTGAAATCGATGTAATCGCTGTAGGCTGAATACGAAAGAAGAGAAATCGTTGAAATCGCTGTACGCTGAATACGAAAAAGTGAAATCGTTGAAATCGCTGTAGGCTGAATACGAAAAAAGAGAAATCTATGAAATCCCTGTACGCTGATTTGGAAAGAAGAGAAATCGTTGAAATCGCTGTACGCTGAATACGAAAAAGTGAAATCGTTGAAATCGCTCTAGGCTGAATACGAAAGAAGAGAAATCATTGAAAGCGCTGTACGCTGAATACGAAAAAGTGAAATCGTTGAAATCTCTGTAGGCTGAATACGAAAGAAGAGAAATCGTTGAAATCGCTGTACTTGGAATACGAAAAAAGTGAAATCGTTGAAATCGCTGTAGGCTGAATACGAAAGAAGAGAAATATTTAAAATCGCTGTACGCTGAATACGAAAAACTTAAATCGTTGAAATCGCTGTAGGCTGAATACGAAAGAAGAGAAATCGTTGAAATCGCTGTACGCTGAATTCGAAAAAGTGAAACAGTTGAAATCCCTGTAGGCTGAATACGAGAAAGTGAAATCGTTCAAATCGCTGTAGGCTTAATACAAAAGTAGAGAAATCTATGAAATCTCTGTACGCTGAATAGGAAAGAAGAGAAATCGTTGAAATCGGTGTACGCATAATACGAAAAAGTGAAATCGTTGAAATCGCTGTAGGCTGAATACGAAAGAAGAGAAATCGTTGAAATCGCTGTACGCTGAATTCGAAAAAAGTGAAATCGTTCAAATCGCTGTAGGCTGAATACGAAAGAACAGAAATCTTTGAAATCGCTGTACGCTGAATACGAAAAAGTGAAATCGTTGAAATCGCTGTACGCTGAATACGAAAAAGTTAAATAGTTGAAATCGCTGTAGGCAGAATACGCGAAAGTGAAATCGTTGAAATCGCTGTAGGCTGAGTACGAAAGAAGAGAAAAATATGAAATCGCTGTACGCTGAATAGGAAAGAAGAGAAATCGTTGAAATCGCTGTACGCTGAATACGAAAAAGTGAAATCGTTGAAATCGATGTAGGTTGAATACGAAAGAAGAGAAATCGTTCAAATCGCTGTACGCTGACTACGAAAAAGTGAATTCGTTCAAATTGCTGTATTCGGAATACGAAAGAAGAGAAATCGTTGAAATCGCTGTACGCTAAATACGAAAAAAGTGAAATCGTTGAAATCGGGTTAGTTTGAATACGAAAGAAGAGAAAGCGTTGAAATCGCTGTACGCAGAATAAGAAAAAGTGAAATCGTTGAAATCGCTGTGGGCTGAATACGAAAAGGAAAAATCGTTGATATCGCTGTACGCTGAATACGATAATGTGAAATAGTTGAAATCGCTGTTGGTTGAATACGAAATAAGAGAAATCGTTGAAATCGCTGTACGCTGAATACTAAAACGTGAAATCGTTGAAATCCCTGTACGCTGAATACGAAAGAAGAGAAATCGTTGAAATCGCTGTAGGCTGAATACGAAAGAAGAGAAATCGTTGAAATCGCTGTACGCTGAATACGAAAAAGTGAAATCGTTGAAATCGCTGTAGGCTGAATACGAAAGAAGAGAAATCTATGAAATCGCTGTACGCTGAATTGGAAAGAAGAGAAATCGTTGAAATCGCTGTACGCTGAATACGTAAAAGTGAAATCGCTGTAGGCTAAATACGAAAGAAGAGAAATCATTGAAATCGCTGTACGCTGAATACGAAAAAGTGAAATCGCTGAAATCCCTGCAGGCTGAATACGAAAGAAGAGAAATCGTTGAAATCTCTGTACGCAGATTACGAAAAAGTGAAATCGTTGAAATCATTGTAGGCTGAATACGAAATAAGACAAATCGTTGAAATCGCTGTACACTGAATACGAAAAAGTGAAATAGTTGAAATCGCTGTACTCTGAATACGAAAAAGTGAAATCGTTGAAATCGCTGTTCGCTGAATACGAAAGAAGAGAAATCGTTGAAATCGCTGTAGGCTGAATACGAAAAAGTGAAATCGTTGAAATCGCTGTAGGCTGAATACGAAAAAAGAGAAATCTATGAAATCGCTATACGCTGAATTGGAAAGAAGAGAAATCGTTGAAATCGCTGTACGCTGATTACGAAAAAGTGAAATCGTTGAAATCGCTGTAGGCTGAATAGGAAAGAAGAGAAATCGTTGAAATCGGTGTACGCATAATACGAAAAAGTGAAATCGTTCAAATCGCTGTAGGCTGAATACGAAAGAACAGAAATCTTTGAAATCGCTGTACGCTGAATACGAAAAAGTGAAATCGTTGAAATCGCTGTACGCTGAATACGAAAAAGTTAAATAGTTGAAATCGCTGTAGGCTGAATACGCGAAATTGAAATCGTTGAAATCGCTGTATGCTGAGTACGAAAGAAGAGAAATATATGAAATCACTGTACGCTGAATAGGAAAGAAGAGAAATCGTTGAAATCGCTGTACGCTGAATACGAAAAAGTGAAATCGATGAAATCGCTGTAGGCTGAATACGAAAGAAGAGAAATCGTTGAAATCGCTGTACGCTGAATACGAAAAAGTGAAATCGTTGAAATCGATGTAGGCTGAATACGAAAGAAGAGAAATCGTTCAAATCGCTGTACGCTGACTACGAAAAAGTGAAAGCGTTCAAATTGCTGTATTCGGAATACGAAAGAAGAGAAATCGTTGAAATCGCTGTACGCTGAATACGAAAAAAGTGAAATCGTTGAAATCGGGGTAGTTTGAATACGAAAGAAGAGAAAGCGTTGAAATCGCTGTACGCAGAATAAGAAAAAGTGAAATCGTTGAAATCGCTGTGGGATGAATACGAAAAGGAGAAATCGTAGATATCGCTGTACGCTGAATACGATAATGTGAAATAGTTGAAATCGCTGTTGGCTGAATACGAAATAAGAGAAATCGTTGAAATCGCTGTACGCTGAATACTAAAAAGTGTAATCGTTGAAATCCCTGTACGCTGAATACGAAAGAAGAGAAATCGTTGAAATCGCTGTACGCTGAATACGAAAGAAGAGAAATCGTTGAAATCGCTGTACGCTGAATACGAAAAAGTGAAATCGTTGAAATCGCTGTAGGCTGAATACGAAAGAAGAGAAATCTATGAAATCGCTGTACGCTGAATTGGAAAGAAGAGAAATCGTTGAAATCGCTGTACGCTGAATACGTAAAAGTGAAATCGCTGTAGGCTGAATACGAAAGAAGAGAAATCATTGAAATCGCTGTACGCTGAATACGAAAAAGTGAAATCGTTGAAATCGCTGTACGATGAATACGAAAGAAGAGAAATCTTTGAAATCTCTGTACTTGGAATACGAAAAAAGTGAAATCATTGAAATCGCTGTAGGCTGAATACGAAAGAAGAGAAATATTTGAAATCGCTGTACGCAGAATACGAAAAAGTGAAATCGTTGAAATCGCTGTAGGCTGAATACGAAAGAAGAGAAATCGTTGAAATCGCTGTACTTGGAATACGAAAAAAGTGAAATCGTTGAAATCGCTGTAGGCTGAATACGAAAGAAGAGAAATCGTTGAAATCGCTGTAGGCTGAATACGAAACAAGAGAAAACGTTGAAATCGCTGTACGCTGAATACGAAAAAGTGAAATCGTTGAAATCGCTGTAGGCTGAATACGAAAGAAGAGAAATCGTTGAATCGTTGTACGCTGAATACGAAAAAGTGAATTCGTTGAATTCGCTGTAGACTGAATACGAAAGAAGACAAATCGTTGAAATCGCTGTACGCTGAATACGAAAAATTGAAATCGTTGAAATCTCTGTAGGCTTAATACGAAAGAAGAGAAATGGTTGAATTCGCTGTACGCTGAATACGAAATAGTATAATAGTTGAAATCGCTGTAGGCTGAATAGGAAAGAAGAGAAATCTTTGAAATCGCTGTACGCTGAATAGGAAAGAAGAGTAATCGTTGAAATCGCTGTACGGTGAATACGAAAAAGTGAAATCGTTGAAATCGCTGTAGGCTAAATACGAAAGAAGGGAAATCGTTGAAATCGATGTACGCTGAATACGAAAAAGTGAAATCGTTCAAATCGCTCTAGACAGAATACGAAAGAAGAGAAATCGTTGAAATCGCTGTACGCTGAATACGAAAAAGTGAAATCGTTGAAATCGCTGTAGGGTGAATACGAAAGAAGAGAAGTCATTGAAATCGCTGTACTTGGAATACGAAAAAAGTGAAATCGTTGAAATCGCTGTAGGCCGAATACGAAAGAAGAGAAATCGTTGAAATCGGTGTACGCTGATTACGAAAAAGTGAAATCGTTGAAATTGCTGTAGGGTGAATACGAAAAAGTGATTTCGTTGAAATCGCTGTAGGCTGAATACGAAAGAAGGGAAATCGTTGAAATCGCGTTAGGCTGAATACGAAAGAAGAGAAAGCGTTGATATCGCTGTACGCAGAATACGAAAAAGTGGAATCGTTTAAATCGCTGTAGGCTGAATACGAAAACGAGAAATCGTTGATATCGCTGTACGCTGATTACGAAAAAGTGAAATAGTTGAAATCGCTGTAGGCTGAATACGAAATAAGAGAAATCGTTGAAAACGCTGTACGCTGAATACTAAAACGTGAAATTTCTGTAGGCTGAATACGAAAGGAGAGAAATCGTTGAAATCGCTGTACGCTGAATAAGAAAAAGTAAAATCGTTGAAATCCCTGTACGCTGAATACGAAAGAAGAGAAATCGTTGAAAACGCTGTACGCTGAATACGAAAAAGTTAAATCGTTGAAATCGTTCTTTTTTTTAGAGTTCATCGTAAGCGATTTCAACGATTTTTTCGTATTCAGCGTACAGTTATTTCGACGTTTTTTTATTCAGCGTACACCGAATTCAACGATTTTTTGTCGTATTCAGCGTTCAGCGATTGCAACTATTGTTTATCGTATTCAGCTGACTGCGATATCTATGAAATGTTTTTGGTTATCTGCGTACAGCGATTTCTATCATTTTTTGTCTGCCATAAAGCGACCTTTGCAATTTTTTTCTTATTTTGCTTTCAGAGATTTCAAAAATTTCTTTTTATCCTATTGAGCTTACAACGATTTCTACGATTTGTGTTTCTTCTTCACCGTACCGCGATTTCTACTATTTTCTACTATTTTTTTCGCATTCAGCGTTTAGCGGTTCTAACGATTGTTTTTTTGCATTAATCGTTCAACGATTTCACCTACTTTGTTTTTCGTATTCAACGCACTGTGATTTCCATGATTTTTTCTTTTGTTTTTTGATTTTATGCGTCCACCGATTTCTACTATGTTTTTAATTCCACCGTACAACGATTCCTACGATTTTTTTACGTCCACATTTCAGCGATTTCTACAATTTTTTTCGTATTCAGCGTACAGTTGTTACACCGATTTTCTTTCCTAACCAACGTACAGCGATTTCAACGGTTTCTCTTCTATCGTATTCATCGTACAGCGATGTCAACGATTTCTCTTTTTTTCTTATTGAGCCTACAGCGATTTCAGCGAGTTCTCTTTTTTCTTGTTCAGAATACAGCGATTTCAACAATTTTTTGTGTTTCTTAATGAGCGTACAGCGATTTCAGCGATTTCCCTTTTTTCGTTTTCAGCGTACAGCGATTTCTACGAATTTTCTTTTTTTCGTATTCAATGTACAGCGATTTCAATGATTTCCCTTTTTTTCGAATTCAGAGAACATCGATTTTAACGATTTTTTTCGTATTCAGCGTATAGATGTTTCAACGATTTTCTTTCGTATGCAACGTAAAGCGACTTCAACGGTTTCTCATCTTTCGTATTCATTGTACAGCGATTTCAACGATTTCTCTTTTTTTCGAATTCAACGTACAGCGATTTAAACTATATATCTTTTTTGCGTATTCAACGTACAGCGAATTCATTGATATTTTTTTCGTATTCAGCTGAGAGATATTTCAACGATCTTCTTTCGTATTCAGCGTACAGACATTTCAAGGATTTTGTCGTATTCAACCTACACCGATTTCAATGATTTTTATCGTATTCAGCGTAAAGCAATTTCAACGACTTTTTTTTCGTATTCGGCGTACAGCTGTTTCAACGATTTTTCTCTTTTCGTATTCAGCGTAAAGCGATATCAACGATTTCTTTTTTTTTTTCGTATTCAGCGTATAGCGATTTCAACGATTTTTTTCGTATTCAGCATAGAGCGATTTCAACGATTTTTTTGGTAATCAGCGTACAGCGACTTCATAGATTTTTTGTCGTATTCAGCTTACAGTGATTTCAACGGTTTCTCTTTTTTTATTCAGCGTAATGCTATTTCGACGATTTCTCTTTTTTCGAATTCAGCCTACAGTTATATTAACGATTTCTGTTTTTTTATTTCGTATTCAGCGAACAACTAACTCAACTAATTTTTATATTGAACGTTGAGCGATTTCAACGATTTCTTTTTCGTATTCAGCGTACAGCAATTTCAACGATTTCTCTTTTTTCTTGTTAAGACTGCAGTTATTTCAACACTGTCTCTTTTTTCGTATTGATCGTACAACGATTTCAGAGATTTCTCTTTTTTCATTTTCAGAGTACAGCGATTTCAACGATTTCTTTTTTTTCGTATTCATCCTACAGCTATTTCAACGTTTTCTTTCGTATTCAGCGTACAGCGATTTAAACGATTTTTGTCGTATTCAGCGTACAGCCATTTCAATTATTTTTTTTCGTATTCAGTGCACTGCGATTTATATGAAATTTTTTTCTTTTCTGCGTACAGCGATTTGTATATTTTTTATGTCTGCAGTACTTCGAGTTTTACAATTTTTTCGTGTTATGCGTTCAGCGATTTCAAAAATTTATTTTTTTCCTATTGATCTTACAACGATTTCTACGATTTTTGTTTCTTGTTCACCGTACAGCGATTTCTACTATTTTTTTCGCATTCAGCGTTCAGCGGTTCTAATGATTTTTTTTCGCATAAATCGTTCAGCTTTTTCACCTATTTTTTTCGTATTCTACGCACTGTGATTTCTATGACTTTTTTTTGTTTTCTTCGTCCAGCGATTTGTACGATTTTCTTCATGTCTACTGTACAGCCATTTGTACGATATTTTTATGTCTACTTTTCAGCGAATTCAACTATTTTTTTCGTATTCAGCGTACAATCGTTTCAACGATTTTCTTTCGCATTCAACGTACAGCGATTTCAACGATTTCTCTTTTCTTTGTATTCAACGTACAGCATTTTCAACTATTTCCCTTTTTTCTTATTCAGCGTAGAGCGATTTCAATGATATTTTTTTATTCAGCGTACAGATACTACACCTATTCCCTTTCGTATTCAGCGTACGGCGAATTAAGGATTTTTTTTCGTATTGGACCTAAAGCAATTTCAACAGCATTTTTTCGTATTGAGAGTACAGCGATTTCATCGATTTCTTTTCGAATTTAGCGTACAAATGTTTCAACAATTTATCTTTTTTCGAATTCAACGTAAAGCGATTTCAACGATTTATCTTTTTTTCGTATTCAACGTACAGCGATTTCAACGATTTGTCTTTTTTTGTATTCAGCGTACAGCAATTTCAACGATTTCTATTTTTATCGTATTCAACTTGCACCGATTTCAACGATTTCTATTTTTCTTCGTATTTAACGTACAGCTATTTCATCTATATTTTTTTTTGTATTCAGGGTACAGTGAATACAGCGATTTTCCTTTTATTCGTTTGCTACGTACAAATATTTCAACCATTTCATTCGTATTCAGCATAGAGTGAATTCAACGATTTTTTTCGTAATCGGCGTACAGCGATTTCAAATATTTTTCGTATTCAGCTTACAGCGATTTCAACGATTTCTATTTTTCTTCGTATTTAACGTACAGCTATTTCATCTATATTTTTTTTGTATTCAGGGTACAGCGAATACAACGATTTCCCTTTTATTCGTTTGCTACGTAGAAATATTTCAACGATTTTTTTCGTAATCGGCGTACAGAGATTTCAAATACTTTTCGTATTCAGCTTACAGCGATTTCAACGATTTCTATTTTTTCTTATTCAGCGTACAGCGATTGCAAAGATTTCTTTTTTTTCTTTCGTATTCTGCGTACACTTATTTGAGCGATTTCTTTTTTTTTTTTTTCGTATTCAGCCAACAATAATTTCAACGACTTTTTCCTGCACTGAGCGTAGAGCGATTTCAACAATGTTTTTGTATTTAGCGTACAGCTCTTTCAACGACTTCTCTATTTTTCTTAATGAGCATACAGCGATTTCAGCGAGTTCTCATTTGTCTTTTTCAGAGTAGAGCGATTTCAACGAATTTCTTTTTTTTATTGAGCGTACAGCGATTTCAGCGATTTTCCTTTTTTCTTTTTCAGCGTACAGCGATTTCTACGATTTCTCTTTTTTTTCTTATTCAGCGTACAGATATTTCAACGATATCATTTCGTATTCAGCACACAGCGATTTCTAGGATATTTTTTCGTATTCAACCTGCAGCGATTTCAACGATTCTCTTTCGTATTCAGCGTACAGTTATTTACACGATTTCTCTTTTTTTCTTATTTAGCCCACAGCGATTTCAGCGAGTTCTCTTTTTTCTTGTTCAGAGTAGAGCGATTTCAACAATTTCTCTTTTATTTCGAATTCAGCGAACATCGATTTTAACGATTTTTTTGTATTCAGCGTACAGTTGTTTCAACGATTTTCTTTCGTATTCAACGTAAAGCGACTTCAACGGTTTCTCATCTTTCGTATTCATTGTACAGCGATTTCAACGATTTCCTTTTTTCGAATTCAATGTACAGCGATTTCAACTATTTGTCTTTCTTGTGTATTCAGCGTACAGCGATTTCATCGATATTTTTTTCGTATTCAGCTTAGAGATATTTCAACAATCTTCTTTCGTATTCAGCTACAGATATTTCAAGAATTTTTCGTATTCAACCTACAGCGATTTCAACAATTTTTTTCGTATTCAGCGTAAAGCAATTTCAACGATTTTTTTTTCGTATTCGGCGTACAGCTGTTTCAACGATTTTTCTCTTTTCGTATTCAGCGTAAAGCGATATCAACGATTTCTCTTTCTTTCGTATTCAGATTATAGCGATTTCAACTATTTTTTTCATATTCAGCATAGAGCGATTTCAACGATTTTGTTTGGTACTCAGCGTACGACTTCATAGATTATTTGTCGTATTCAGCTTACAGCGATTTCTCTTTTTTTATTCAGCGTACAACAATATCAACGATTTCTCTTTTTTTCGTATTCAGCCTAAAGTTATTGTAACGATTTCTGTCTTTTTTCTTATTCAGCAAACAACTAACTAAACTAAACTTTGTATTGAGCGTAGAGCGATTTCATCGATTTCATTTTTTCGTATTCGGCGTACAGCGATTTCAACGTTTTCTCTTTTTTTTTTGTTAAGAGTGCAGCAATTTAAACGATTTCTCTTTTTTCGTATTGATCGTACACGAATTTCAGCGATTTCTCTTTTTCTATTTTGAGAGTACAGCGATTTGAACGATTTGTTTTTTTTCGTGTTCAGCCTGCAGCGAATTCAACGTTATTTTTCGTATTCATCCTACAGCTATTTCAACGTTTTTTTTTCGTATTCAGCGTACAGCGATTTCAACGACTTTTTGTCGTATTCAGCGTACAGCGATTTCAATTATTTTTTTCGTATAGACTGCACTGCGATTTCTATGAAATTTTTTTTGTTTTCTGCGTACAGCTATTTCTATCATTTTTATGTCTGCAGTACATCGAGTTTTACAATTTTTTCGTGTTATGCGCTCAGCGATTTCAAAAATTTCTTTTTTCCTATTGAGCTTACAACGCTTTCTATGATTTTTATTTCTTGTTTACCGTACAGCGTTTTCTACCATTTTTTTTCGCATTCAGCGGTTCTAACGATTTTTTTTCGCATTAATCGTTCAGCCAATTTACCTATATTTTTCGTATTCTGCGCACTGGGATATCTATGATTTTTTTTTTTTTTTTTGGTTTTCTTCGTCCAGCGTTTTGTACGATTTTTTTCATGTCTACCGTACAGCCATTTCCACGATATATTTGTGTCCACTTTTCAGCGATTTCAACTATTATTTTCGTATTGAGCGAACAATCGTTTCAATGGTTTTCTTTCGCATTCAACGTACAGCGATTTCAACGATTTCTCTTTGCTTTGTATTCAACGTACAGCGTTTTCAATTATTTCACTATTTATCGTATTCAGCGTAGAGCGATTTCAATGATACTTTTGTATTCAGCGTACAGATATTACACCTATTCTCTTTCGTATTCAGTGTACGGCGACTTAAGGACTTTTTTTCATATTCAACCTACAGCGATTTCAACGGCTTTTTTTCATATTCAGAGTACAGCGAATTCAACGATTTCTTATCCTATTCAGCATACAACTGTTTCAACAATTTCTCTTTTTTGTAATTCAGCGTAAAGCGATTTCAACGATTTCTCTTTTTTTCGTATTCAACGTACAGCGATTTCAACGATTTCTCTTTTCTTGTATTCAGCGTACAGCGATTTCAACGTTTTCTCTTTTTCTGGTATTAAACGTACAGCTATTTCAACCATATTTCTTTGTAATCAGCGTACAGCAATTTCAACGATTTCTCTTTTTATCGTATACTACGTGCAGTGATATCAACGATTCTCTTTTCTTCGTATTTAACGTACAGTTATTTCATCCATATTTTTTGAATTCAGGGTACAGCGAGTACAACGATTTCCCTTTTATTCGTATGCTACGTACAAATATTTCACCCTTTTATTCGTATTCACCGTACACCGATTTCAACGATTTCTCTTTTTTTCGTATTCAGCGTATAGCGATTTCAACGATTTTTTCCTATTCAGCGTAGAGCGATTTCAACCATTTTTTTTCGTATTTGGCGTACAGCGATTTCAAAGTTTTTTTCGTATTCACCTTAAAGCTATTTCAACGATTTCTCTTTTGTTTTATTCAGCGTACAGCGATTTTAACGATTTCTCTCTTTTCGTATTCAGCGTACACTTATGTAAGCGATTTCTCTTTTTTTCGTATTCGGCGAACAATAATTTCAACAACTTTTTTCTGTATTGAGCGTATAGCGATTTCAACGATTTCTTTTTGTATTCAGCGTACAGCGATTTCTACGATTTCTTTTTTTTCTCATTCGGCATACAGCGATTTCAACGAGTTCTCTTTTTTCTTGTTCAGAGTAGAGCCATTTCAACAATTTCCCTCTTATTCGTATTGAGCGTACTGTGATATCAGCGATTCATTTTTTTGTTTTCAACGTACAACGATTTCAACGATTTCTCTTTTTTCGTATTCAATGTACAGCGGTTTCAAAGATTTCTCTTTTTTTCGAATTCATCGTTCAACGATTTCAACGATTTTGTGTCGTATTCAGGGTACAGCGATTTCAACTATTGTTTATCGTATTCAGCGTACTGCGATATCTATGAATTTTTTTTTCGTTTTCTGCGTGCAGCGATTTCTATCATTTTTTGTCTACCATACAGCGACCTTTACAATTATTTTCGTATTTCGCTTTCAGCGATTTCATAAATTTCTTTTTTTCCTATTGAGCCTCCTACGATTTTGTACGATTTGTGCTTCTTGTTCACCGTACCGCGATTTCTACTATTTTTTTCGCATTCAGCGTTCAGCGGCTCTAACGATTTTTTTTCGCATTAATCGTTCAGAGATTTCACCTATTTTGTTTGTCGTATTCAACGCACTGTGATTTCTATGATTTTTTTTTTTTTTTTTGGTTTTATGCGTCCACCGATTTCTACGATTTTTTTAACTCCACCGAACAGCGATTCCTATAACTTTTTTTTACGTCCACATTTCAGCGATTTCTACTATTTTTTTCGTATTCAGCGTACAGATGTTACAGCGATTTTCTTTCGTATTCAACGTACAGCGATTTCAACGGTTTCTCTCCTATCGTATTCATCGTACAGCGATTTCAAGGATTTCTCTTTTTTCGTATTCAACGTACACGCGACTTCAACTATTTTTTTTTTCGCATTCAGCGTACAGCGATTTGAACAATTTTTTTTTCGTATTCAGCGTGCAGATATTTCTACGATTTCCTTTCGTATTTAGCGTACAGCGATTTCAACTTCTTTTTTTCTTATTCAATGTACAGCTGTTTCAGCGATTTCTCTTTTCTTCAATTCAGCGTCTAGCGATTTCAACGACTTCTCATTTTTCGTATTCAGCGTACTGCGATTTCAACGATTTCTCTTTTTTTCTTATTCAAAGTACTGCGATTTCAACGATTTCTCTTCTTTCGTATTCAGCGTACAGAGATTTGAACGATTTCTCTTTTTCTCTTATTCAGAGTACAGCGATTTCAACGATTTCTCTTTTTTCGTATTCAGCATACTGCGATTACAAAGATTTCTCTTTTTTTCGTATTCAACGTACAGCGATTTCAACCATTTCTATTCTTTTCTTATTCAGCGTACAGCGATTTCTATGATTTCTCTTTTTTATTCAACGTACAGCTATTTCAACCATATTATTTTTGTATTCAGCGTACAGCGAATATAACGATTTCCTTTTTATTCGTGTTCTACGTACAAATATTTCAACCAATTTATTCGTATTCACCAGAGTGATTTCAACGATTCTTTTTCGTATTCGGCGTACAGCGATTTCAAAGTTTTTTCGTATTCAGCTTACAGCGATTTCAACGATTTCAATTTTTTCTTATTCAGCGTAGAGCGACTTCAAGGATTTCTCTTTTTTTCGTATTGTGTGTACACTTATTTCAGCGATTTCTTTTTGTCCTATTCAGCCAACAATATTTTTAACGACACTTTTCTGTATTGAGCGTAGAGCGATTTCAACGATTTTTTTTTTTGTATTTAGCGTACAGCTATTTCAAAGATTTCTCTTTTTTTTATTGTTCATACAGCGATTTCAGCGAGTTCTCTTTTTTCTTGTTTAGAGTGCAGCGATTTCAACGATTTTACTTTTGTTCGTATTGAGCGTACAGCGATTTCAGCGCTCTCTTTTTCGTTTTCAGCGTACAGAGATTCCTTCGATCTCTTTTTTTTTCGTATTCATTGTACAGCGATTTCAATGATTTCTCTTTTTTTCGAATTCTGCGATTATTGATTTTAACGATTTTTTTCGTATTCAGTGTATAGTTGTTTCAACGCTTTTCTTTCGTATTCAACGTAAAGGGACTTCAACGGTTACTCATCTTGTGTATTCATTGTACAGCGATTTCAACGGTTTCTCTTTTTTCGAATTCAACATGTAGCGATTTAAACTATTTCTCTTTTTTGCGTATTAAGCGTACATCGATTTCATCGATATTTTTTTTCGTATTCAGCTTAGAGATATTTCAACGATCATCTTTTGTATTCAGCGTAGACATTTCAAGGATTTTTTCGTATTCAACCTAGAGAGATTTCAACGATTTTTTCCTATTCAGCGTAGAGCAATTTCAACGATTTTTTTTTTCGTATTCGGCGCACAGCGGTTTCAACGATTTTTCTCTTTTCGTATTCAGCGTAAAGCGATATCAACGATTTCACTTTTTTTCGTATTCAGCGTATAGCGATTTCAACGATTTTTTTCGTATTCAGCATAGAGCGATTTCAAAGATTTTTTTTTTTTTGGTATTCAGCTACAGCGACTTCATGTATATTTTGTCGTCTTCAGCTTACAGCGATTTCAAAGGTTTCTCTTTTTTTTTATTCTGCGAACAGCCATTTCAACGATTTCTCCTTTTTCGCACTCAGCCTAAAGTTATTTTAACAATTTCTGTTTTTTTCGTATTCAGCGACCAACTAACTCAACTAATTTTTGTATTGAGTGTAGAGCGATTTCAACGATTTCTTTTTCGTATTCAGCGTACAGCGATTTCAACGATTTCTCTTTTTTCTTGTTAAGAGTGCAGCAATTTCAACGCTTCTCATTTTCGTATTGATCGTACTGCGATTTCAGCGATTTCTCTTTTTTCATTTTCAGAGTACAGCGATTTCAACGATTTCTTTTTTTTCGTATTCATCCTACAGCTATTACAACGTTTTTTTTCGTATTCAGCGTACAGCGATTTCAACGATTTATTTTCGCATTCAGCACAGAGCGATTTCAAAGATTTTTTTTGGTATTCAGCGTACAGCGAATTCATAGCTATTTTGTCGTATTCATCATATAGCGATTTCAAAGGTTCTCTTTTTTTATTCAGCGTACAGCGATTTCAACGATTTCTCTTTTTTTCGTATTCAGCCTAAAGTTATTTTAACGATTTCTGTTTTTTTCGTATTCAGCGAACAACTAACTCAACTAATTTTTGTATTGAGCGTAGAGCGATTTCAACGATTTCTTTTTTCGAATTCGGCGTACAGCGATTTCAACGATTTCTCTTTTTTCTTGTTAAGAGTGCAGAAATTTCAACGATTTCTCTTTTTTCGTATTGATCGTACAGTGATTTCAGAGATGTCTCTTTTTTCATTTTCAGAGTACAGCGATTTCAACGATTTTTTTCTCGTGTTCAGCTTGCAGCGATTTCAACGATTTTTTTTGTATTCATCCTACAGCTATTTCAACGTTTTTTTTCGTATTCAGCGTGCAGCGATTTCAACGATTCTTTGTCGTACTCAGCGTACAGCGATTTCAATTATTTTTTTTCGTATTCACTGCACTCCGATTTCTATGAAATATTTTTGTTTTCTGCGTACAGCGATTTCTATCATTTTTTATGTCTACAGTACATCGAGTTTTACAATTTTCTCGTGTTATGCGTTCAGCGATTTCAAAAATTTCTTTTTTTCCTATTGAGCTTACAACGATTTCTACAATATTTGTTTCTTATTCACCGTACAGCGATTTCTACTATTTTTTTCGTATTCAGCGTACAAGAGTTTCAACGATTTCTATTTTTCGAATTCAGCGTAAAGCGATTTCTACGATTTCACTTTTTTCATATTCAACGTACAGCGTTTTCAATGATTTCTCTTTTTTGTATTCAGCGTACAGCGATTTCAACGATTTTTCTTTTTTTCGTATTCAACGTACAGCTATTTCAACCATATTTTTTTGTATTCAGCGTACAGCGATTTCAACTATTTCTCTTTTTATCGTATTCAACGTGCAGCGAGTTCAACGATTTCTCTATTCTTCGTATTTAACGTACAGTTATTTCATCCATATTTTTTGTATTCAGGGTACAGCGAATACAACGATTTCCCTTTTATTCGTATGCTACGTACAAATATTTCAACTATTTTTTTCGTATTCAACGTACAGCGATTTCAACGATTTCTTTTTTTCGAATTAAGCGTATAGCGATTTCAACGATTTTTTTCGTATTCAGCGTAGATCTATTTAAACGATTTTTTTTCGTATTTGGCGTACAGCGATTTCAAAGATTTTTTCGTATTCACCTTACAGCGATTTCTACGGTTTCTCTTTTGTCTTATTCAGTGTACATGGATTTCAACGATTTGTCTTTCTTTCGTATTCAGCGTACACTTATTTAGGCGATTTCGTTATTTTCGTATTCGGCGAACAATAATTTCAACAACTTTTTTTCTGTATTGAGCGTAGAGCGATTTCAACGATTTCTTTTCGTATTCAGCGTACAGCGATATCAACGATTTCTCTTTTTTCTTATTCAGCATACAGCGATTTCAACGAGTTCTCTTTTTTCTTGTTCAGAATACAGCGATTTCAACAATTTCCCACTTCTTCGTATTGAACGTACTGTTACTTCAGCGATTTCTCGTTTTTCGTATTCAATGTACAGCGGTTTCAACTATTTCTCTTTTTTTCGAATTCATCGCACATCGATTTCAACGATTTTTTTCGTATTCAGCATACAGCTAATTCGAAGTTTTTTTTATTCAGCGTACAGCGTTTCAACGATATTTTGTCGTATTCAGCGTACGATTTCAACTATTGTTTATCGTATTCAGTTCACTGCGATACCTATGAAAATTTTTTGGTTTGCTGCGTACAGCGATTTCTATCATTTTTTGTCTTCCATATAGCTAATTTTACAATTTTTTTCGTATTTTGCATTCAGCGATTTCAACAATTACTATTTCTCCTATTGAGCTTACAACGATTTCTACGATTTGTGTTCCTTGTTCATCGTAAAGCGATGTCTATTTTTTTCGCATTCAGCGTTCAGCGGTTCTAACGATTTTTTTTCGCATTAATCGTTCAGCGATTTCACCTATTTTGTTTTTCGTATTCAACGCACTGTGATTTATATATATATATATTTTTTTTTTTGGTTTTATGCGTCCACCGATTTCTATGATTTTTTTAAGTCCATCGTACAGCGATTACTACGATTATTATACGTCCACATTTCAGCGATTTCCACTATTTTTTTCGTATTCAGCGTACAGTTGTTACAACGATTTTCTTTCGTATTCAACGTACAGCTATTTCAACGGTTTCTCTTCTATCGTATTCATAGTACAGCGATTTCAACGATTTCTCTTTTTTTCGTATTCAACGTACAGCGATTTCAAAAATTTATTTTTTTTTCTTCTTCAGCGTACAGCGATTTGAACAAATTTTTTTCGTATTCAGCGTGCAGATATTTCAACGATTTCCTTTCATATTCAGCGCACAGCGATTTCAATGATATTTTTTTGTATTCAACCTGCAGCGATTTCAACGATTTTCTTTGGCATTTCGCGTACAGTGATTTCAGCGAATTTTCGTATTCAGCGTACAGCTGTTTCAGCGATTTCTCTTTTCTCGAATTCAGCGTCAAGCGACTTTAACGACTTCTCATTTTTCGTATTCAGCGTACAGCGATTTCAACGATTTCTCTTTTTTTCTTATTCAACGTACGGCGATTTCAACGATTTCTCTTTTTTCGTATTCAGCGTACACGGATTTCACGACTTCCCTTTTTCTCTTATTCAGAGTACAGCGATTTCAACGATTTCCCTTTTTTCGTATTCAGCATACTGCGATTTCAAAGATTTCTCTTTTTTCGTATTCAACGTACAGCGATTTCAACGATTTCTCTTCTTTTCGTATTCAGCGCACAGCCATTTCAACGACTTCTCTTTTTTTATTCAACGTACAGCTATTTCAACCATAATTTTTTGTATTCTGCGTACAGCGATTTCAACGATTTCTCTTTTTGTCGTATTCAATGTGCAGCGATTTCAACGATTTCTCTTTTCTTCGTATTTAACCTACAGCTATTTCATCCATATTTTTTTGTATTCAGGGCACAGCGAATACAACGATTACCCTTTTATTCGTGTTCTACGGACAAATATTTCAACCATTTTATTCGTATTCACCATAGAGTGATTTCAACGATTTTTTTTCATATTCGGCGTCCAGCGATCTCAACGATTTTTCGTATTCAGCTTACAGTGATTTCAACGATTTCTATTTTTTCTTATTCATCGTACAACGATTTCAAGGAGTTCTCTTTTTTTCGTATTGTGCGTACACTTATATCAGCGATATCCCTTTTTTTCGTATTCAGCCAACAATATTTTCAACGACTTTTTTCTGTATTGAGCGTAGAGCGATTTCAACGATTTTTTTTTGTATTCAGCGTACAGCTATTTCAACAATTTCTCTTTTTTTCTTATTGGGCCTACAGCGATTTCAGCGAGTTCTCTTTTTTCTTGTTCAGAGTACAGCGATTTCAACGACTTCTGTTTTTTCGTTTTCAGCGTACATCGATGTCTAAGATTTCTCTTTTTTTTCGTATTAAATGTACAGCAATTTCAATGATTTCTCTCTTTTTCAAATTTTGCGAACATCGATTTTAACAATTTTTTTTCGTATTCAGCGTATAGTTGTTTCAACGATTTCCTTTGGAATTCAACGCAAAGCGACTTCAACGGTTTGTCATCTTTCGTATTCATTGTACAGCGATTTCAACGATTTCTTTTTTTTCGACTTCAACGTACAGAGATTTCAACTATTTCTCTTTTTTACGTATTCAGCGTACAGCGATTTCATCGTTATTTGTTTCGTATTCAGCTTAGAGATATTTCAACGATCTTCTTTCGTATTCAGCGTACAGACATTTCAAGGATTTTTTCGTATTCAACCTACAGCGATTTCAACGTTTTTTTCGTATTCAGCGTAAAGCAATTTCAACGATTTTTTGTCGTATTCGGCGTACAGCTGTTTCAACGATTTTTCTCTTTTCGTATTCATCGTAAAGCGATATCAACGATCTCACTTTTTTCGTATTCAGCGTATAGCGATTTCAACGATTTTATTCGTATTCAGCATACAGCGATTTCAACGTTTTTTTTGGTATTCAGCGTACAGCGACTTCCTAGATTTTTTGTGGTATTCAGCTCACGGCGACTTCAACGGTTTCTCTTTATTTTATTCAGCGTACAGCGATTTGTACGATTTCTCTTTTTTTTCGTATTCAATGTACAGCGATTTCAATGATTTCTCTTTTTTTCGAGTTCAGCGAATATCGATTTTAACAATTTTTTTTCGTATTCAGCGTATAGTTCTTTCAGCGATTTTCTTTCGTTTTCAACGTAAAGCGACTTCAACGATTTCTCTTTTTTCGAATTCAACGTACAGCGATTTCAACTATTTCTCTTTTATTGCTTATTCAGCGTAAAGCGATTTCATCGATATTTGTTTCGTATTCAGCTTAGAGATATTTCAACGATCTTCTTTCGTATTCAGCGTATAGACATTTCAAGAATTTTTTCGTATTCAACCTACAGCGATTTCAACGTTTTTTTCGTATTCAGCGTAAAGCAATTTCAACGATTTTTTTGTCGTATTCGGCGTACAGCTGTTTCAACGATTTTTCTCTTTTCGTATTCAGCGTAAAGCGATATCAACGATCTCACTTTTTTCGTATTCAGCGTATAGCGATATCAAAGATTTTTTTCGTATTCAGCATGGAGTGATTTCAACGATTATCTTTTGGTATTCAGCGTACAGCGGCTTCATAGATTTTTAGTCGTATTCAGCTTACAGCGATTTCAAAGGTTTCACTTTTTTCTATTCAGCGTACAGCGATTTCAACGATTTATCTTTTTTCGTATTCAGCGTAAAGTTATTTTAACGATTTCAGTTTTTTTTTTTCGTATTCAGCGAACAACTAACTCAACTAATTATGTATTAAGCGTAGAGCGATTTCTACGATTTCTTTTTCGTATTCAGCGTACAGCGATTTCAGCGATTTCTCTTTTATCATTTTCAGAGTACAGCGATTTCAACGATTTCTTTTTTTTCGTATTCATCCTACAGATATTTCAACGTTTTTTCGTATTCAGCGTACAGCGATTTCAACGATTTTTGTCGTATTCAGCGTACAGCGATTTCAATTATTTTTTTTCGTCCACATTTCAGCGATTTTTACTATTTTTTTCCGTATTCAGCGTACAGTTGTTACAACGATTTTCTTTCGTATTCAACGTACAGAGATTTCAACGGTTTCTCTTCTATCGTATTCATAGTACAGCGATTTCAACGATTTCTCTTTTTTTCGTATTCAACGTACAGCATTTTAAAAAATTTATCTTTTTTTCGTCTTCACCGTACAGCGATTTGAACAAATTTTTTTTCGTATTCAGCGTGCAGATATTTCAACGATTTTCTTCCGTATTCAGCGCACAGCGATTTCAATGATATTTTTTCGTATTCAACCTGCAGCAATTTCAACGATTTTCTTTCGCATTCAGCGTACAGCGATTTCAACGCATTTTCGTATTCAGCGTATAGCTGTTTCAGCGATTTCTCTTTTCTCGAATTCAGCGTCAAGCGACTTCAACGACTTCCCATTTTTCGTATTCAGCGTACAGCGATTTCAACGATTTCTCTTTTTTTTCTTATTCAACGTACGGCGATTTCAACGATTTCTCTTCTTTCTCATTCAGCGTACAGGGATTCCACGATTTCCCTTTTTCTCTTATT
Organism: Periplaneta americana; assembly: GCF_040183065.1. Lineage (NCBI taxonomy): Eukaryota > Metazoa > Arthropoda > Insecta > Blattodea > Blattidae > Periplaneta > Periplaneta americana. Next base: position 292,487 of record NC_091118.1, read on the forward strand.
GAGAGTACAGCGATTTCAACGATTTCCCTTTTTTCGTATTCAGCATACTGCGATTTCAAAGATTTCTCTTTTTTTCGTATTCAACGTACAGCGATATCAACGATTTCTCTTCTTTTCGTATTCAGCGTACAGCGATTTCAACGATTTCTCTTTTTTTATTCAACGTACAGCTATTTCAACCATAATTTTTTTGTATTCAGCGTACAGCGATTTCAACGATTTCTCTTTTTGTCGAATTCAATGTGCAGCGATTTCAACGATTTCTCTTTTCTTCGTATTTAACCTACAGCTATTTCATCCATATTTTTTTGTATTCAGGGCACAGCGAATACAACGATTTCCCTTTTATTCGTGTTCTACGGACAAATATTTCAACCATTTTATTCGTATTCACCATAGAGTGATTTCAACGATTTTTTTTCATATTCGGCGTCCAGCGATCTCAACGATTTTTCGTATTCAGCTTACAGCGATTTCAACGATTTCTATTTTTTCTTATTCAGCGTACAGCGATTTCAAGGAGTTCTCTTTTTTTCGTATAGTGCGTACACTTATACCAGCTATTTCCCTTTTTTTCGTATTCAGCCAACAATATTTTCAACGACTTTTTTCTGTATTGAGCGTAGAGCGATTTCAACGATTTTTTTTTGTATTCAGCGTACAGCTATTTCAACGATTTCTCTTTTTTTCTTATTGAGCCTACAGCGATTTCTGCGAGTTCTCTTTTTTCTTGTTCAGAGTACAGCGATTTCAACGATTTTTCTTTTTTTCGTATAGAGCTTACAGTGATTTCAGCGATTTCTCTTTTTTCGTTATCAGCGTACAGCGATGTCTATGATTTCTCTTTTTTGTCGTATTCAATGTACAGCGATTTCAATGATTTCTCTGTTTTTCGAATTCAGCGAACATCGATTTTGACGATTCTTTCCGTATTCAGCGTATAGTTGTTTCAACGATTTCCTTTGGAATTCAACGTAAAGCGACTTCAACGGTTTCTCATCTTTCGTATTCATTGTATAGCGATTTCAACGATTTCTGTTTTTTCGACTTCAACGTACAGAGATTTCAACTATTTCTCTTTTTTGCGTATTCAGCGTACAGCGATTTCATCGATATTATTTTCGTATTCAGCTTAGAGATATTTCATTATCTTCTTTCGTATTCAGCGTACAGACATTTCAAGGATTTTTTCGTACTCAACCTACAGAGATTTCATCTATTTTTTCGTATTCAGCGTAAAGCATTTTCAATGATTTTTTGTCGTATTCGGCGTACAGCTGTTTGAACGATTTTTCTCCTTTCGTATTCAGCGTAAAGCGATATCAACTATTTCTCTTTTTTTCGTATTCAGTGTATAGCGATTTCAACGATTTTATTCGTATTCAGAATACAGCGATTTCAACGATTTTTTTTGGTATTCAGCGTACGGCGACTTCCTAGATTTTTTGTGATATTCAGCTTACGGCGACTTCAACGGTTTCTCTTTTTTTTATCCAGCGTACAGCGATTTGTACGATTTCTTTTTTTTTCGTATTCAATGTACAGCGATTTCAATGATTTCTCTTTTTTTCGAATTCAGCGAATATCGATTTTAACGATTTTTTTTCGTATTCAGCATATAGTTGTTTCAACGATTTTCTTTCGTATTCAACGTAAAGCGACTTCAACGTTTTCTCTTTTTTCGAATTCAACGTACAGCGATTTCAACTATTTCTCTTTTATTGCTTATTCAGCGTAAAGCGATTTCATCGATATTTGTTTCGTATTGAGCTCTTTCGAATTCAGCGTACAGACATCTCAAGGATTTTTTCGTATTCAACCTACAGCGATTTCAACGTATTTTCGTATTCATCGTAAAGCAATTTCAACGATTTTTTGTCGTATTCGGCGTACAGCTGTTTCAACGATTTTTCTCTTTTCGTATTCAGCGTAAAGCGATATCAACGATCTCACTTTTTTCGTATTCAGCGTATAGCGATTTCAAAGATTTTTTTCGTATTCAGCATGGAGTGATTTCAACGATTCTTTTTTGGTATTCAGCGTACAGCGGCTTCATAGATTTTTAGTCGTATTCAACTTACAGCAATTTCAAAGGTTTCGCTTTTTTCTATTCAGCGTACAGCGATTTCAACGATTTCTCTTTTTTTCGTATTCAGCCTAAAGTTATTTTAACGATTTCTGTTTTTTTTTTTTCGTATTCAGCGAACAACTAACTCAACTAATTTTTGTATTCAGCGTAGAGCGATTTCTACGATTTCTTTTTCGTATTCAGCGTACAGCGATTTCTCTTTTATCATTTTCAGAGTACAGCGATTTCAACGATTTCTTTTTTTTCGTATTCATCCTACAGATATTTCAACGTTTTTTCGTATTCAGCGTACAGCGATTTCAACGATTTTTTGTCGTATTGAGCGTACAGCGAATTCAATTATTTTTTTTCGTATTCATTGCACTGCGATTTCTATGAAATTTTTTTGTTTTCTGCGTACAGCGATTTCAAAAAATTTCTTTTTTTCCTATTGAGCTTACAACGATCTCTACGATTTTTGTTTCTTGTTCACCGTACAGCGATTTCTACTATTTTTTCGCATTCAGCGTTCAGCGGTTCTAACGATTTATTTTTCGCATTAATCATTCAGCTATTTCATCTATTTTTTTCGTATTCTACGCACTGCGATTTCTATGATTTTTTTTTTTTTTGGTTTTCTTCTTCGAGCGATTTGTACGATTTTTTCGTGTCTAACGTACAGCCATTTCTACGATATTTTTATGTCCACTTTTCAGCGATTTCAACTATTTTTTTCGTATTCTGCGTTCAATCGTTGCAACGGTTTTCTTTCGCATTCAACGTACAGCGATTTCAACGATTTCTCTTTTCTTTGTATTCAACGTACAGCGTTTTCAACTATTTCCCTTTTTTCGTATTCAGCATAGAGCGATTTCAATGTTATTTTTATATTCAGCGTACAGATATTACACCTATTCCCTTTCGTATTCAGTGTACGGCGATTTAAGGATTTTTTTTTTTGTTTTCTACCTACAGCGATTTCAACTGCTTTTTTTCGTATTCGGAGTACAGCGATTTCAACGATTTCTTTTCGTATTCAGCGTAGAATTGTTTCAACGATTTCTCATTTTTCGAATTGAGCGTAAAGTGATTTCAACGATTTCTCTTTTTTTCCTATTCAACGTACAGCTATTTCAACCATATATTTTTGTATTCTGTGATTTCTCTTTTTATCGTATTCAACGTGCTGCGATTTCTACGATTTCTCTTTTCTTCGTATTTAACGTACAGCTATTTTATCCATATTTTTTTGTATTCAGGGTACAGCGAATACAACGATTTCCCTTTTATTCGTATGCTACGTACAAATATTTCAACCAATTTTTTCGTATTAAACGTACAGCGATTTCAACGATTTTTTTTCGAATTCAGCGTATAGCGATTTCAAAGACGTTTTCGTATTCAGCGTAGAGCGATTTAAACGGTTTTTTTTGTATTTGGCGTACAGCGATTTCAAAGATTTCTTCGTATTGACCTTACAGCGATTTCAACGATTTCTCTTTTGTCTTATTCAGCGTACAGCGATTTCAACGATATCTCTTTCTTTCGTATTCAGAGTACAGTTATTTGGGCGATTTCTCTATTATCGTATTCGGCGAACAATAATTTCAACATCTTTTTTCTGTATTGAGCGTAGAGCGATTTCAACGATTTCTTTTCGTATTCACTGTACAGCGATTTCAACGTTTTCTCTTTTTTTCTTAATTCAGCATACTGCGATATCTACGAGTTCTCTTTTTTCTTGGTCTGAGTAGAGCGATTTCAACAATTTCCCTCTATTTCGTATTGAACGTACTGTGATTTCAGGGATTTCTCGTTTTTCGTTTTCAGCGTACAACGATTTCAACGATTTCTCTTTTTTCGTATTCAATGTACAGCGGTTTCAACGATTTTTCTTTTTTTCGAATTCATCGTACGGCGATTTGAACGAATTTATTCGTATTAATCATACAGCCATTTCGACTTTTTTTTATTCAGCCTACAGCGATTTCAACGATATTTTGTCGTATTCAGCGTACAGCGATTTCAACTATTGTTTATCGTATTCAGCTCACTGCGATATCTATGAAATTTTTTTGGCTTTCTGCGTACAGCGATTTTTATTATTTTTTGTCTACCATAAAGCGACCTTTACAATTTTTTTCGTATTTTGCTTTAAGCGATTTCAAAACTTACTTTTTTTCCTATTGAGCTTACGATTTCTACGATTTGCGTTTCTTCTTCACCGTACCGCGATTTCTACTATTTTTTTGCATTCAGCGTTCAGCGGTTCTAACGTTTTTTTTTTCGCATTAATCGTTCAGCGATTTCACCTATTTTGTTTTTCGTATTCAACGCACTGTGATTTATATGATTTTTTTTGGTTTTATGCGTCCACCGATTTCTACGATTTTTTTAAGTCCACCGTACAGCGATTCCTACGATTTTTTTACGTCCACATTTCAGCGATTTCTACAATTTTTTTCGTATTTAGCGTACATATGTTACAACGATTTTCTTTCGTATTCAACGAACAGCGATTTCAACGGTTTCTGTTCTATCGTATTCATCGTACAGCGATTTCAACGATATCTCTTTTTTTCGTATTCAACGTACAGCGATTTCAACAATTTATTTTTTTTTTTCGTCTCCAGCGTAAAGCGATTGGAAGAAAATTTTTTTCGTATTCAGCGTGCAGATATTTCAACGATTTCCTTTCGTATTCAGCGCACAGCGATTTCAAGGATATTTTTTCATATTCAACCTGCAGCGATTTCAACGATTTTCTTTCGTATTCAGCGTACAGCGATTTCAACTGTTTTTTTCGGATTCAGCGTTCAGCTCTTTCAGCGATTTCTCTTTACTCGAATTCAGCGCCAAGCGACTTTAACGATTCTCATTTTTCGTATTCAGCGTTCAACGAATTCAACGATTTCTCTTTTTACTTATTCAACGTACTGCGGTTTCAACGATTTCTCTTCTTTCGTATTCAGCGTACAGAGATTTCAAACATTTCTCTTTTTCTCTTATTCAGAGTACTGCGATTTCAACGATTTCTCTTTTTTCTTATTCAGCATACTGCGATTTCAAAGATTTCTCTTTTTTTCGTATTCAACGTACACGATTTCAACGATTTCTCTTCTTTTCGTATTCAGCGTACAGCGATTTCAACGATTTCTCTTTTTTTATTCAACGTACAGCTATTTCAACCATAATTTTTTTTATTCAGCGTACAGCGACTTCAACGATTACTCTTTTTGTCGTATTCAACGTGCAGCGATTTCAACGATTTCTCTTTTCTTCGTATTTAACGTACAGCTATTTCATCCATATTTTATTGTACAGCGAATACAACGATTTTCCTTTTATTCGTGTTCTACGTACAAATATTTCAACCATTTTATTCGTATTCAGCAGAGTGATTTCAACGATTTTTTTCGTATTCGGCGTACAGAGTTTTCAAAGATTTTTTGTATTCAGCTTACAGCGATTTCAACGATTTCTATTTTTTTCTTATTCAGAGTACAGCGACTTCAAGGATTTCCCTTTTTATTGTATTGTGCGTACACTTATTTCAGCGATTTCTCTTTTTTTCGTATTCAGCCAACAATATTTTCAACGACTTTTTTCTGCATTGACCGTAGAGCGATTTCAACGATTTTTTTTGTATTCAGCGTACAGCTATTTGAAATATTTCTCTTTGTTTGTTATTTAGCCTACAGCGATTTCAGCGAGCTCTCTTTTTTCTTGTTCAGAGTACAGCGATTTGAACGATTTTACTTTTGTTCGTATTGAGCGTACAGCGATTTCAGCGCTCTCTGTTTTTTCGTTTTCAGCGTACAGCGATTTCTACTTTTTCTCTTTTTTTTTCGTATTCAATGTACAGCGATTACAATGAAATTCTCTTTATTTTTTCGAATTCTGCGAATATCGATTTTAACGATTTTTTTCGTATTCAGCGTATAGTTGTTTCAAAGATTTTCTTTCGTATTCAACGTAAAGCAACTTCAACGGTCTCTCATCTTTCGTATTCATTGTACAGCGATTTCAACGATTTCTCTTTTTTCGTATTCAACGTACAGCGATTTCAACAATTTATCTTTTTTCGTCTTCAGCGTACAGCCATTTGAACAATTTTTTTTCGTATTCAGTGTGCAGATATTTCAACGATTTCCTTTCGTATTCAGCGCACAGCGATTTCAATGATATTTTTTCGTATTCAACCTGCAGCGATTTCAACGATTTTCTTTCGTATTCATCCTACAGCGATTTCCACTAATTTTCGTATTCAGCGTACAGCTGTTTCAGCGATTTTTCTTTTCTCGAATCAGCGTCAAGCGATTACAACGAGTTCTCATTTTTCGTATTCAGCGTACAGCGATTTCAACTATTTCTCTTTTTTTTCTTATTCAACGTACTGCGATTTCAACGATTTCTCTTCTTTCATATTCAGCGTACAGAGATATCAACGATTTCTCTTTTTCTCTTATTCAGAGTACAGCGATTTCAACGATTTCTCTTTTTTCGTATTCAGCATATTGCGATTTCAAAGATTTCTCTTTTTTTCGTATTCAGCGTACAGCGATTACAACGATTTCTCTTCTTTTCGTACAGTGATTTCAACGATTTCTCTTTTTGTCCTATTCAGCGTGAAGCGAAATCAACGATTTCTCTTTTCTTCGTATTTAACGTACAGCTATTTCATCCATATTTATTTTGTATTCAGGGTACAGCGAATACAACGATTTCCCTTTTATTCGTGTTCTGCGTTCAAATATTTCAACCATATTATTCGTATTCACCATAGAGTAATTTCAACGATTTTTTTTCGTATTCGACGTCCAGCGATCTCAAAGACTTTTCGTATTCAGCTACAGCGATTTCAACTATTTCTATTTTTTCTTATTCAGCGTACAGCGATTTCAAGGATTTCTCTTTTTTCGTATTGTGCGTACACTTATTTCAACTTTTTCTCTTTTTTTTCGTATTCAGCCAACAATATTTTCAACGACTATTTTCTGTATTGAGCGTAGATCGATTTCAACGATTTTTTTTTTGTATTCAGCGTACAGCTATTTCACCGATTTCTCTTTTATTGTTGTTGAGCCTACAGCGAATACAGCGAGTTATCTTTTTTCTTGTTCAGAGTACAGCTATTTCAACGATTTTTTTTTCGTATTGAGCGTACAGTGATTTCTTTTTTTTTCGTTTTCAGCGTACAGCGATTTCTACGAGTTCGCTTTTTTTTTCGTATTGCATGTACAGCCACTTCAATGATTTCTCTTTTTCGAATTGAACGAACATAGAATTTAACGATTTCTTTTCATATTCAGCGTATAGCTGTTTCAACGATTTTCTTTCGTATTCAACGTAAAGCGACTTCAACGGTTTCTCATCTTTCGTATTCATTGTACAGCGATTTCAACGATTTCTCTTTTTTTCGAATTTAACGTACAGCGATATCAAATATTACTCTTTTTTGCGTATTCAGCGTACAGCGATTTCTTCGTTATTTTTTTCGTATTCAGCTTAGAGATATTTAAACGATCTTCTTGCGTATTCAGCATACAGGCATTTCAAGGATTTTTTCGTATTCAACCTACAGAGATTTCAACGATTTTTTCGTATTCTACGTAAAGCAGTTTCAACGATTTTTTTTCTTTTTCGGCGTACAGCTGTTTCAACGATTTTTCTCTTTTCGTATTCAGCGGAAAGCAGTATCAACGATTTCTCTTTTTTTACGTATTCACCGTATAGCAATTTCAACGAATTTATTCGTATTCAGCATAGAGCGATTTCAACGATTTTTTTTTTGGTATTCAGCGTGCAGCGACTTTCTAGATTTTTTTCGTATTCAGCTTACAGCCATTACAACGGCTTCTTTTTTTACTCAGCGTACAGCGATTTCAACGATTTCTCTTTTTTTTCGTATTCAGCCAAAAGTTATTTTAACGTTTTCTGTTTTTTTTTTTTCGAATTCAGCGAACAACTAACTCAACTAATATTTGTATTGAGCGTAGAGCGATTTCAACGATTTGTTTTTCGTATTCAGCATAGAGCGATTTCAACGATTTTTTTTGGTATTCAGCGTACAGCGACTTCCTAGATTTTTTGTCGTATTCAGCTTACAGCGATTTCAACGGTTTCTTTTTTTACTCGGCGTACAGCGATTTCAACGATTTCTTTTTTTTTTTCGTGTTCATCCTACAGCTATTTCAACATTTTTTTCGTATTCAGCGTACAGCGATTTCAATTTTTTTTTTTCGTATTCACTGCACTGAGATTTCTATGAAATTTTTTTGTTTTATGCGTACAGCGATTTCTATCATTTTTTATGTCTACAGTACATCGAGTTTTACAATTTTTTCGTGTTATGCGTTCAGCGATTTCAAAAATTTCTTTTTTTCCTATTGAGCTTACAACGATTTCTACGATTTTTGTTTCTTATTCACCGTACAGCGATTTCTACTATTTTTTCGCATTCAGCGTTCAGCGGTACTAACGATTTTTTTTCGCATTAATCGTTCAGCTATTTCACCTATTTTTTTGTATTCTACGCAGTTTGATTTCTATGATTTTTTTTTTTTTTTGGTTATCTTCGTCCAGCGATTTGTACGATTTTCTTCATGTCTACCGTACAACCATTTCTACGATGTTTTATGTCTACTTTTCAGCGAATTCAACTATTTTTTTCGTATTCAGTGTAAAATCGTTTCAACGATTTTCTTTCGCATCCAACGTACAGCGAATTCAACGATTTCTCTTTTCTTTGTATTCAACGTACAGCGTTTTCAACTATTTCACTTTTTTCGTATTCAGCGTACAGCGTTTCCAACTATATTTTTTTTTGTATTCAGCGTACAGCGATTTCAACGATTTCTCTTTTTTTCTTGTAGCATACAGCGATTTCAACGAGTTCTCTCTTTCCTTGTTCAGAGTACAGCGATTTCAACAATTTCCTTCTTTTTCGTTTTGAACGTACTGTGATTTCAGCGATTTCTCTTTTTTCGTTTTCAGCGTACAACGATTTCTCTTTTTTTCGTATTCAATGTACACCGGTTTCAACGATTTCTCTTTTGTGATTCAGAAAACAGCGATTTCAACGATTATTTTTCGTATTCAGCGTCTAGTTTCAACGATTTTCTTTCGTATTCAACGTACAGCGATTTCAACGGTTTCTCTTCTGTCGTATTCATTGTACAGCAATTTCAACGATTTCTCTTGTTTTCGAATTCAACTTACAGCGATTTCAGATACTTCTCTTTTTTGCATATCCTGCGTACAGCGATTTCTTCGATATTTTTTTCGTATTCAGGTTACAGATATTTCAAAGTTTTTTGTTTCGTATTCAGCGTACAGCAAATTCAACGATTTTTTTCCGTATTCAACCTACAACGATTTCAAGGATTTCTCTTTTTTTCTTATTCTGCCCACAGCGATTTCAACGAATTTATTTTGTGTTCAACGTGCAGATATTTCAACGATTTTTATTCGTATTCATCGTACAGCTATTTCAACGATTCTTTCTCCTATTCAGCGTAAAGCTGCTTCAACGATTCTTTTCGTACTCAGCGTAAAGCGATTTGAAAGATATTTTTTCGTATCCAGCGTGCAGCTATTTCAACGATCTTCTTACATATTAAGCGTACAGCTATTTTAACGATTTCTGTTTTTTTCGTATTGAGCGTACAGCGATTTCAACGAATTCTCTTTTTTTCATATTCAGCTACAGGGATTTCAACGATTTCTCTTTTTTCTTATTCAGCGCAAAGCGATTTCAACGATTTTATCTCGTATTGAGCATACAGCAATTTCAACGATTTTTGTTTTTTTTAATTCAGCGTACAGCAATTTCTACGACTTTTTTTGGTATTCGGCCTACAGCGATTTCAACTATTATTTTCGTATTCAGCGTACAGCGATTTCAACGATTTCTCTTTTCTTCGTATTCAGCTTACAGCGATTGCATCGAAATTTTTTCGTATTCAGCGTAAAGCGATTTCAACGATTTTATTTCGTATTCAGTGTACAGCGTTTTCAACGATTTTTCTTCGTATTCAGCGTACAGCAATTTCAACGATTTGGTTCGTATTCAGCATAGAGCTATTTCAAAGATTTTCTTTTACTTTCAGCGTACAGCTATTTCAACGATTTCTCTTTTTTTTTTCCTATTTGGCCGTCGGAAATTTCAACGATTTGTGTTTTTCGAATTCAGAGTACAGCGATTTCAACGATTTCTCTTTTCTTCGTATTCAGCTTATAGCGATTACATCGAATTTTTTTCGTATTCAGCGTAAAGCGATTTCAACTATTTTCTTACGTATTCAGCGTACAGCGTTTTCAAAGAATTTTCTTCGTATTTAGCGTACAGCAATTTCAACGATTTGGTTCGTATTCAGCATACAGCTATTTCAAAGATTTTCTTTCACTTTCAGCGTACAGCTACTACAACGATTTCTCTTTTTTTCCTATTCAGCCGTCAGCGATTTCAACGTTTTCTCCTTTTTTCGTATTCAGCGTACAGCGATTTAAACGATTTCTGTTTTTTCGTATTCAACATTCAGCGATTTCAACGATTTCTCTTTTTTCGTATTCAGCGTACAGCGATTTCAACGATTTCTCTTTTTTTCGTATTCAACGTAGTTATTTCAACGATTTCTCTTTTTTTCGTATTCAGCGAACATCTAATTCAACTACTTTTTTCTTGTATTGAGCGTAGAGTGGTTTCAACGATTTTTTTCCTATTCTGCGTACTGCGATTTCAACAATTTCTCTCTTTTACTTATTCAGCCTACAGCGATTTCAACGATTTCTCTTTTTTCTTCTTAGGAGTACAGCGATTTCAAAGATTACTCTTTTTTGTATTGAACGTACAGCGATTTCAGCGTTTTCTCTTATTTCGTTTTCACCGTACAGCGATTTCAACGATTTCTGTTTTTTCGTATTCATCGTACCGCGATTTCAACGATTTACTTTTTTTCGAATTCATCGTAAGCGATTTCAACGATTTTTTCGTATTCAGCGTACAGCCATTTCGACGTTTTTTTCGTATTCAGCGTACAGTGATTTCAACGATTTTTTGTCGTTTTCAGCGTACAGCGATTTCAACTATTGTTTATCGTATTCAGCTCACTGCGATATCTATGAAATTTTTTTAGTTTTCTGCGTACAGCGATTTCTATCATTTTTTGTCTACCATACAGCGACCTTTACAATTTTTTTCGTATTTTCTTTCAGCGATTTCAAAAATTTCTTTTTTTCCTATTGAGCTTACAACGATTTCTACTATTTGTGTTTCTTCTTCACCGTACCGCGATTTCTACTATTTTTTTCGCATTTAGCGTTCAGCGGTTCTAACGATTTTTTTCGCATTAATCGTTCAGCGATTTCATCTATTTTATTTTTCGTATTCAACGCACTGTGATTTCTATTAATTTTTTTTTTTGGTTTTATGCGTCCACCGTTTTCTACGATTTTTTTAAGTCCACCATACAGCTATTTCTACGATTCTTTTACGTCCACATTTCAGCGATTACTACTATTTCTTTCGTATTCAGCGTACAGTTGTTTCAACGATTTTCTTTCGTCTTCAACGTACAGCGATTTCAACGGTTTCTCTTCTATCGTATTCATCGTACATCGATTTCAAAGATTTCTCTTTTATTCGTATTCAAAGTACAGCGATTTCAACTATATATATTTTTTTTCGTATTCAGCGTACAGCGATTTCAACGAAATTTTTTTCGTATTCAGCGTACAGATATTTCAACGATTTCCTTTCGTATTCAGCGCACAGCGATTTCAAGGATTTTTTTTCGTATTCGACCTGCAGCCATTTCAACGATTTTATTTTGTATTCGGCGTACTGCGATTTCAACGATTTTTTTCGTATTCAGCGTATAGCTGTTTCAGCTATTTCTCTTTTCTCGAATTCAGCGTTAAGCGATTTCAACGACTTCTCATTTTTTGTATTCAGTGTACAGCGATTTCAAAGATTTCTCTTTTTTTGTTATTGAGCCCACAGCGATTTCAGCGAGTTCTCTTTTTTCTTATACAGACTACAGCGATATCAACGATTTTTCTTTTTTTCGTATTGAACGAACAGCGATTTCATCGATTTCTTTTTTTTTTTTCGTTTTCAGCGTACAGCGATTTCTATGATTTCTCTTTTTTTTCTTATTCAGTGTACAGCGATTTCAACGATTTCTCCTTTTTTCGAATTCAGTGAACATCGATTTTAACGATTTTTTCGTATTCAGCGTATAGTTGTTTCAACGATTTTCTTTCGTATTCAACGTAAAGCGACTTCAACGGTTTCTCATCTTTCGTATTCATTGTACAGCGATTTCAACGCTTTCTCTTTTTTTCGAATTCAATGTACAGTGACAACGATTTCATCGATATTTGTTTCGTATTCAGCTGAGATATATTTCAACGATCTTCTTTCGTATTCAGCGTACAAATATTTCAAGGATTTTTTGTATTCATCCTACAGTGATTTCAACAATTTTTTTCGTATTCAGCGTAAAGCAATTTCAATGATTTTTTCTCGTATTCAGCGTACAGCTGTTTCAACGATTTTTCTCTTTTCGTATTCAGCGAAAAGCGATATCAACGATTTCTCTTTTTTTCGTATTCAGCGTATAGAGATTTCAACGATTTTTTTTCGTATTCAGCATAGAGCGATTTCAACGATTTTTTTTTTTTGGTATTCAGCCTACAGAGACTTCAAAGATTTTTTGTGGTATTCAGCTTACAGCGATTTCAACGGTTTCTCTTTTTTTATTCAGCGTACAGCGATTTCAATGATTTGTCTTTTTTCGTATTCAGCCTGAAGTTATTTCAACGATTTCTCTTTTTTTCATATTCAGCGAACAACTAACGCAACAAATTTTTGTATTGAGCGTAGAGCGATTTCAACGATTTCTTTTTCGTAATCAGCGTACAGCTATTTCAACGATTTCCCTTTTTTCTTGTTAAGAGTGCAGCAATTTCAACGATTTCTCTTTTTTCGTATTGATCGTACAGCGATTTCAGCGATTTCACTTGTTTAATTTTGAGAGTACAGCGATTTCAACGATTTCTTCTTTTTTGTGTTCAGCTTGCAGCGATTTCAACGATTTTCTTCGTATTCATACTACAGCTATTTCAACGTTTTTTTTTCGTATTTAGCCTACAGCGATTTCAACGGTTATTTGTCGTATTTAGCGTACAGCGATTTCAATTATGTTTCTTCTAATTCAGTGTACTGCGATTTCTATGAAATTTTTTTGTTTTCTGCGTACAGCGTTTTCTATCATTTTTTATGTCTACAGTAAATGGAGTTTTACAATTTTTTCGTGTTATGCGTTCAGCGATTTCAAAAATTTCTTTTTTTCCTATTGAGCTTACAACGATTTCTACGATTTTTTTCCTTGTTCACCGTACAGCGATTTCAACTATTTTTTTTCGCATTCAGAGTTAAGCGGTTCTAACGATTTTTTTTTCGCATTAATCGTTCAGCTATTTCACCTATTTTTTTCGTATTCTACCACTGTGATTTCTATGAATTTTTCAGGATTAACTCTTTCACGAGGAGTTGAACTCTAGCCTGAAAAACGAGACAGGAGTCGAGAGAGAGAGAGAGAGAGAGAGAGAGAGAGAAATGAAGATCATAGTAATAAAAGATACCGAAAAGTGAATTTAGGCCTGGAACATAAGAGAGCTCATGGCGGAAATGTGATTCCAGGAAAACAAAATTGCCACAATGTGATTGTTAAACCAGTACTAGAATACATCAAATCAGAGGCTGAATTTTTTATATTTGGGAAGCCATCTTACCGAGAACACGTACTTGTTTCAGGAAATAAAAATGTAAGTAATAAAGAAATCGTAAGTGAACATTGTTGAGACATATATGTAGGTCTATTTCTAATACTGTGGTCTTAGAAATTTCTATGACTATTATATATATATTTTTTTGTATCTGCCAATATAGATACGTGAAGAAAAGGAAATCGCGACGAATTGAGTTCTTTATATTTACGGTGAAAGTAAATGGAGTTCAAACAAAACGTGTACAAGCACATGTTCGCTTCTTCATAGACAACATCCCAGCTCTAGCAGAATAAAGACTGTCCAGAAGCGGATCAAAGATGGCAGCACAGCTTCGCATACTGACCAACGAGGCAAGCACAACAGGAGTTACAACAAATATTGAACAGAATCTGTAGAAACTTTGATAGATCAACTACCACAAATATCAAAGCTACTATAGTAGGCAACAAATTTCACATACAGTTTATTTAGATAGTGATCTTACCATTAATCCTCTCTTCTCGGGACACTATCGTACGTGGTGTGAAGAAAAGGAGAACCGCTAGAGATTTCCGAGAAATTTCGACAATTTTTTTGTGGAAATTTTGATGTTGAATTTAAGTTACCGAAGTCAGATACATGTGCCACTTGCGAGAGATTGAATATTCAAGTAGGCCTACAAGGAGTAACTCTGAGAGAAGAATCAGTTCTATCTGCACTTCAGACATAAAGAAAAGTACATCTACAAGAGGCAGCTACAGCCCGAAACAAAATTAAGAAACTATCCCAAGAAGCTCTGCATAACTCTGAAAAGTATCAAGTAATGAACTGATTTGATTGCATTAATTTGTGACACTATGTAAATATTGCATAATATTTTGTTTCAAAGTAAAAGTATCTGTATAATACCTTCAACAAATATAAAATCTTATTTCTTTGAAAATACCCTTATAAAAACTTTGCAGTAACACAGCCCTATCCCATATGTTTGCACATTTAATAGTACAATTTTTATTTTACTAGGATTATAATAATGCTATTGCAAAGAAATCATGCATACGAGTATATCATACCCTAGACTGAGTCTGAACATTTAATTAAAATAATACACTGTACACGTTTCAGTGTCCACTCGATCAGTCCTAGTGAAATGGAGGATTACAATAGAGCGGTATAAGCAGACCTGATTTTCGAATACGGATGAGCCAATGGGAACAGTAGAGAAGCTCACAGATTGTATCGGGCCAAGTACGCATGTAAGAGACATCCAGTCAAGTTCCCACGTAGGAGACATCCGGCCCATACCATTTTTCCAAGACTGTTCCAAAAGTTAAGGGAAGGAGGGCATGTGGTGCCAAATTACAATTCCATTTCCACACGACTATTTTTGCTTATAAATTTCGACTCTATCATTTCCGGACCATGGCTCCTTATCTCAAATTGATACATGTACCCTTCACCATCATCCATGAAAGTTTTTAATACTAATTCGGAAACACCCTGTATATAATACGAGTATAATAAGCTTAGACGCTGTTTTTCTGAATGTTACATGTCACGGTAATTAAGTCATACGTCAACACTACTTATCTCATACGGTTAGTTTCTTCCATCGAAAAGGAAGACTTAAATATCCAATGATGATAGAGTTTATGAAAATACTTTGTTATTGTTCTCATTAAAAGACATTTATATCTATAAATGGATTTTCCACACGGTGTACCCAGTCAATACTTAAAAAAAAAAAACCTTACCTTACAGTCGACGTTGATACATGGAGGTGTCGCTTACTTGCTACAAAACAAAACATCTTATATTAGCCTTATACGACAATACAGTATCACTGCATTATTATTATTATTATTATTATTATTATTATTATTATTATTATTATTATTATTATTATTATTATTATTATTATTAGACTAAAGGAGGGGATACGGAATAGCAGGCGGTTTTGGAATACCAGCAAATCATCACTATTTGGTTCTTCCATCTTGCGGATACTACCGCAACTTCCTTATGTTTGAGTTAGCGTCATAATCTAGAGTTGCGCTTCGGGCAAAATGGTCTTACAACAACAGAAGAAAATCTCTTTTGTGGTTGGAAAATTTTTTGCAGAAACGTACTGTATAAGTTATATAACAAATACTGTTGTAAATTATCTGACTGTTTATAGGTTGTCTTGAAGGGCTTGAAATGTGCTACCAAATAATGCAGTTAAACTGTTTTTTTATGAATGAGGTATGAACTCATTTTTGTGAGCGAGGTTAAGGGCGGGGTGTATCCTTAGTCGTTACTGGTTCAGGCGGGTGTTGTGATTACATCATGAAGAAGAAAGCTATGGAGCCCTCGACAACAAATTCAAAATATCGTCAAGTAAACTTGAAAGAATCTTGTGATTAAGATTTTGAAAGTCTGCATTTCAAACCACAAAACAGCAAAGCAGACTGTACATATATTTTGTAGGAGTCAATTTTTTTAAGATACCAGTGGAGACGTTTGGGTAATGTGTATTCAATGTGAGTTGTGGCCCCATGAAAAGTGCGCAGAATGGGAATAATTTTTTAATAATATTATTTTATTCATTCTTGGATAAACTCTTTTAACACTTGCAGAATCACTGATTAAAGTTACAAATTCTTTACTAGGTTGATATTTAAAAAAAATATCTTGCTTAACTAGTTTCAATGTGGTGTCCGTCATTGTCCTGAGCCTAGTAACGGACACCACGTGGAAATGAGCCACCCTGGTAATTTTTATAATATTAACATTAAAGAAGTTATATGATTAATCAGTGACATTATCTTCAATTTTAAAGATAATTTGGACAAAGGTCTCATCACAACTGCGGTGTATATTGACTTCAAGAAAGCTTACGATTCAGTCTGGAGAACAAACTTACTTCTCAAACTTTGCAAAAGCGGAGTGAGAGGGAAAATGTGACAATGGATTAGAAACTTCTTGGATCGATGATACTGCCAAGTCCGTATCGGTGACTAAACAGCTCTAAACAGGGGCCCGTTTCACAATCCTTACAAATTACAAATTAAGAATTTACAAATAACAAGTAAAAGATTACAAATGCTTATAAATTGTGTTTCACAATGCTATTTTATTAGTTTGTAAAGTCTGACGAACATTACAAAATCAGCTAAAGAAATTTACAAATACGCATTATTGGTTACACACGATAGCCAACGACAGTTTACAAAAATCGCTAAAGAGCAGACCTAAAGTCGCTGTATTTTTACTACTATCGATACATATGTTTATATTTTATACTAAAATAGATTATTCTATGTTTGCTGATTCATATTTCTCCAACAGAAAATATGAAGTATTGTTAAAAAAATTAAAAGTATTTAGATTTTTATATATTGGCGACAATGGAGTTTCATGTGATGTGATTGGTCGAGTATACCAATACGTCTATTACTTAAATGATCAAAGTTAGCACAAAATTTAGTCAAATAAGTAAATAACAGATTTGGTCCACGTACAAATATGCAATTGATAAAATAATTACGATGTCTAACCACAAAATCAGGTTAATTTTTTGTGTTGATCCATCAGTATTTATTAATGTTGCATCCATAACCTCACAAACACTAGTGATCCCATCAGCAGCATAAAAATTCTGTGCTATAGTAAATAACATTTTGGTGATCAAAAACCTGCCCCGAATTTAACTCTTTTAACAACATCAACTACCCTGTGGGCACTTTTGCACACTAATACCTCAGAAATTCCGTGCTTATCTGCTAACCCACGGAACTGACAGCTAGGATGCATCCAATGCAAAACAATACAGTTCTCGCTTTTAGATTAGGGGCTAGGGCATCACTTTTCTCTTTTGGATGTTGGATATGATGTCCCATATCTTGTAGGAGAGATTCCAGTGAAACGGGACTCGAAACTACTTCAGAATACCGCGTAAGTAGTGTCGCTATTGCATTATCGAATTATTTATTTTTGGTGCAGGGAACTTCTTTAATAAGAGCGAGTGTTTATTAAAAACAGTTTTCGTATACAAATACTTACGCGGTATTCTTAAGTATAGCGCGGGACTCATTCGAAACCTTTCATTAAATTGATACAATGATACGAACGTGTTATTAATTCTTGCCCGGAGAATTTTACGTATACGTCTTCGTTTGATTACGTCTAAATTCAATATCTTCGTCTGAGTCATTAGAACTCCTTAATAACATCAAAACTGCTTTAGTTTAATTCTTAATATTATCCAGTAACTCAAAAATTAATTTAATAAGTAATTCTTTATTGTATTTATTCATAATTTGTTGCAGTATCAAACTTTACACATCTCAGAGGTATTGTAGAAAATTTGCTAATTTTACAAGTAAAATTTACACGTTTGTAAAATTACTCTTCATTGTGAAACAGAATACTTGTAAAGTAAGCAAAATTTAATTTGTAAAGATTTGATTTCCTTCTTAAAGTTCAACATTACAAACAAAGATTGTGAAACAGAAGTTTACAATTTACAAGCAAAGTTTACAATTTACAAAGATTGTAAACAATGTGAAACAGGCCCCAGGACTTCCACAAGGCGCAGTTACAAGCAGTTCCTTTTCAACTTATACATTAACCCTCGGTCTATACCTGGGGTCTTTTGTGACCCCACTCCTTTAATTTTTACAAATGCATATGTCAAATGTTGACATAACTCTCCCATGTTCAGAAATGCTATTTGTGAACATTTGGCTACAATTATGTTACATTGTCATGATCCTAGTATAAGCGGTATAACAATTTTTTTCATTTTTATCACATGGGGTCAAAAAGACCCCAGGTATAGAGTACGCTATACTAATTTGTTATAATGAATTTATTACTTGGTCTCGCTCTTGGTGTATTTTATGACAACAATGGGACAAATACAGATCAAGTATTGATATTGCTTGAACAGGGAAGCACTGTTGGTAGATATTTGAAAATTTTTAGTTAACTGTTTTCAGTTTGCAGTACATTTCTGATGAAGTAAGTCGGTTTGTCTCTCTCTTTATAATAAATAATAATTTATAATATTGATTTTCAGAAAAGTTATAGCCTTAATCATGCTCTAAAAGACGCAGACCACAGTGATGTGAATGTGACAATGTTTTCTTATTCAAAAGCGACGGCGGTGTTGCGGAAGTAGATGTGACAGGAAGATATTCAAGTTGAAGACGAAATAGATATTGATTCTATTGTGCAGATGATAAAGTCAATGTATTAGTGACACATTTACTTACATCAAGAAATGGACAGCTAAACTATGCTACTCAGCCATCACCACAGCGTAAGCAGCATTCTAGAAATATAGTGGACCAAACAGCTAATATTCCTCAGCATGTTAGTGTATAGCCTACTTGCAAATTAGATCGGATTGTTTCTCTCCTTTTAAAACTGATCACATGTTGAATAAAATATCAATGCATACTAACAATCGTGATGAAGATGTTAAAGATAAATACATTTCCCTTCAACACTGGAGTAAGCCGGATTCAACAAAACTACAGACTTTCTTCGGTCTTCCCATAACAGCAAGGGTGCACACAGCAAGGGGGAAACTACTTGATGAATTTTGGTCCAAAGAATATGGTTTGCCTATTTTCCGAGCTACAATGAATTATTCGCGATTTTCAAGTATTTTGATGTGTCCGGTTTCGACGACAAACTGACAAGGAAAGAAAGGAAAGGTGCATCAGGGTCAAAGCAGAAGTCATACGTGCAGTTTCTGAAATGTTTGTTGATGGGTGTATGTCGTCTTATATTCCTGAACCGTACACTACAGTAGATGAACACCTGTGTATATTCAGAGACGATGTCCAATCAAAGTTTACATTTCTTCCAAGCCAGGGAAACATGGGGTAAAGGTATGGGCTGCCGTGGATCTTGAGACAAACTTTTTGATAAATGCACAAATTTATACAGGAAAGTCTGCAGAGGAAAGAGAGCTAAGTCAAGGGAAAGGTGTTGTAAATGATATTGTGGATTATGTGAGAGGAAGTGGAAGGAATGTTACATTGACAATTTTTTCACAAGTTTTGAATTAGGACAAAAACTGCTACAGTAGAACTAACACTAGTGGGAACACTTCTAGCCAATCCAAAAGAGATCCCTAAAGAAATGTTACCATCAAAGGAAAGGCCTCCGATTTAAACTACATTTGGCTATACACAAAATAATACTCTTCTGGCCGCTTACGTGCCGAAAAGGAACAAAGCCGTCTTGTTGGTGTCAACACTGCATAATTCTTTTGACATACGAGTAAGTGAATATGAACACAGAAAATCTGAAGTAATACTCCTCTATAATGCCAAAGTCTGACGTGGAAACGGTTGACCATTCTGTCGAACGTTCAATCAGAAGATGGCCACTAGCTCTGTTCTGTGACGTTCTTGACTTAGCATGTCTGAATGCTTTCGCACTCTACTGTAAAATACTACATAATTTGAAAGGAAAAAAAAAACTCGAGGAGAAAATTTATTTTAGAATTAGGGAAGGAATTAGTGAAACTCCAAATCCAAAGAATTCTGTTGCCTCAGTGTAGAACACGATCGATTACATCATCAATAGTTGCTTCAGTCTTTAGGATCTTTTGTCTGACATCCAGGTTGAAGTTCAAACACCAAAACTAGGCAGTGTGATTCATGCCCAAGATCACTTGACAGGAAGTGAACCAGCATTTTGAAAGTTGTAATAAGTTTGTTTGCAAGAACATGCTACAGTTACAGTGCGTTGTGTCATGTGTGCAACTCAAATTGATTCAGAATAGACAGAGTTCTAATAAAAAAAACTCTATTTGGCTATGTCGGATATCTGAAAATCACCCTGATACAAAATACACTACCAATGAATACTTTTATACAATATAAACCACTCTTAATATAGGAGTATATATGTGACTGTAATATGGACTGTAATAGTAATTTTATTTTGTATGGGAGTGACAAAATAAATCCCTAATTATTTGATAAGGCTGAAAGTACCTTGTCCATTGGACCTATATAAAATGCAGTGTAGTGTTCTGAATGTTACACATGTAAAGTAAAGTAAAGTAAATCCATGGCGCTGCTGACCACGAAGGGCCAAGAAAAACCACACGTCCACATGCCGAAGCAGAGGTGGACGATCATCCAACCAGAATGGACGTATCGTGTGGTTAGCACAATCATCCCCCCAGCCGTTACAGCTGTTTTGAGAAACAGCATTTTTGCTACCTATCGTATATCCCCAAGTGCATCACAATGCTGGGTGGGCACCGGTTCCATACACTGGCCGAAATATTATGAGAAAATTTCATCCTCCATGGAGAATGGAACCAGCGTGCATTCCGTAACGCGAATCCTAGGCAGGATGCCTTAGACAAAGACGCCACGGCGCGGAACATGTTACAAATGTATGAATACAAAAACACCCTGTATAATGACATTCTAATATGAGGTAAATATATTGTAGTAATTATTAGTCATTGTGTTTTATTGTTATTAGACTTATGGCATTCTAAAGTGTTATTAACAACAACAAAACAACAGTGCAATGCGTTTGTGAGAATTAGGCGAAGAAAGGGTATTGGCGCTCACCTAAGGAAAACCATTATTTGTTTTCAAAACAATGGTCAATCTTAGTATTTTATTCACAAAATGCAGACATGAACTAGTTTTCTTTACATCTGAAATAGTATTACTTAAGAAAGTGTTATATTTAGGGAACTATTAGGAAAAAATGAAAATGAGTAATGAGCGGTATTGCCCGACACTGTAGGGCAATGGCGCTCAACATAATAAATAACATTCACGCGTATTTAGGTGCAGTGATCGGATTTATAATTATGTGATCGATCAACCCCACTCTATTCCTTATGTTTCCAGTTTGCACATACAGTACACCGAAACCTCACTTCACCATCTTCACCGAATTCTCCACACACAGCGCAAATCTCTTCTACTTCCTAAAGAAGTGTGTTTGGATTAATGTCATCTAATTCATCATAGTCACACAAATCATCTTCATCCAGTTCATCTTCTGATGTACTTTCGAATAACTTTCTTTTTGGTTTTTTAATTTTCTTTGCCCTGATCTTTGATAATGGAGCAATGGTTGATTTTGGTTTTTCAGACTTCTTAGTCTTAGTTTGTCAGCTCTGCGCTTCTCTAAGACTTCTAGTTTTTTAGTTTTTCCTTCATTGGTGATGCTGTAAGTATCTCAATATGCTGTTTGGTATTGGTGGATCTTCTTTTGCTGATGGTTTTTGAGGGGCCAGGAATAGGTGATATTTTGGTGATTGGTATTGATTTTCTATTTTGATTTGTTTCTAATGCAGAAGGATGCGATAGAATTTCTTGAGAGGTCGTCGGCTGTATAGAAGATATTGAGGGTAAATTCTTGTGACATATTGGCTTCACACTAGTTGCTGACTTTTTCCTTCAATCTGATTTTCGTCGTCAATCAATGAAAGAACTGAACCTTCACCTGGTGGGCTCAAATTCATTGCAGCCATAAAATCTTCATCTGAGTAAACATTTGGGTTCAAGGGCCAGATGCCACTTCTTTTTGAATCCATTGGTCGCTTTTTCCACAGAAGGAACTCTACCATATGCTTGATTGAAAAGCTTTGCAATGTCGTATGAAGTGATTTTTTGAGCTTCATGAGTCTTCAAGAAAGTTTCGCATTCTTTGTTGAACGCTGATTTTAATGGTCCACAGAAGGTGAAGTCAAGAGACTGCAATCTGTGGGAGGTATTGAAATGATGTGGATGCCTTTCTCTTTCCAAAAGGAATATGAAGAAAGTGATGTGTGACTCGAAAAATCGAAGGAGAATTGGGAGGAAAATTTAAAAGGTACGCAAAACGTCTCCTTGCAAGGGGTTGGGGCTGTACAAAACTAAATATGTGAGCTCCAAGCCTGTTGGCCACTAGTCTCACTCCGGGTTACGCTGCTCCCCTGAAGGAGCTCTATAAAATTTTGAAGGGGAAGCCGAAAATGGACGTAACCTCTTAGGTACCACATACGCGAGCGGGGCTGAGATTGATCAATTGATCACGGAACGGGGCGAGGAGTTGGCTGGTGTTTGCTGTGGTTGTCCATTATAAGGAGAACAGTGTTATCGATGGTTTCCTTTGTAAAGTGTTGTAACCAGACTGTGAAAAGTTCAGACGTCATCCACCCATTTTTAGACCACTTGTACAGTGCTCCTGCAGGTCCATCACACTGTAGCTGAGGTGACATTCGTTGGCGCGGGAAGATAAACATCGGGGAATGTAGTGTCCCGCAGACCGTAATATTCTTGCCCCTCTCCCAGCTGGTAATGGCGCCAATTTGTTTCGTCCCTTTAGATGCAATAATGCCCGAAGTAGTATGGGCAGTTGAGACCTCCGTCTCGTCTACATTGTAGATCCTCGTGGCTGGAAAGTTGAATTTTGAAAACAGTGACTCAAGATTGCTATAGACTCGTTGAATTTCATCCTTATTAAATGCCAGAATACGGTTAAAGCTTTTTGATTCAGGTTTCTTCTTAAGCTCAATTTTGGATGCTGTCTTAGGAAACCGTAAAACTAATCTTTTCCAGCTTCCCTTTTGTCTCTGGAAAAGTTGTTTTTAATTTCATGTTTTTCTGCATATTCAAAAACTATCTTTTTGAGTTCGGAAGCTGTAATACCAAAGTATAATCTAGAAATCGTCAAAACATACTCTTCAGTTTCATTTTCTTCTTCCTCACTGAAAACTCATTTTGCACCTAAAGAGGGGGACATAAGGCTTTCCCGCTTTTACTCTGTCCTTAAGTGTGCTGAAAGGGATATTGAATTGCCGAGGTGCTTGTCGAATTGATGTTCGTGAAGAAACTGCTCTAAAAACTGTTTTCATGGTCTCCATTGTTCATGCTGCCTTATTTGTACACCTTTCTCTTTTTTTCGGGATGTGTTAATAGTCGAATTACGAAGTTAATTAATAATAGAATAAATAGAGACATCGCACGTCGTTGAAATAGAAAGCATAATAATATTTAACATATTGTATGCTTTAAATAACATTTTATTGTACCAATATAAAAATATAGGCTTAAATGGACTGTTTTCTGCAAGGAAATAACCTCAGCTGGAGGGTAATACCGCTCAGTTGAGCGCCACAACCCTCCGTAGCAATATTAAAATTCTTAACATGTAGCGACGAAAGATGTTTATTACAGATGTTTATAAATATACCAATGTGAAGCTGACTTTATCCCCTACATAAACATATTAATTGTTAATAATGTAAAAGGATATTTGTTCACATACCTTCAGTTTGAAATATGCGCGTTCTTATAACAAAATATTAACAAAAATATTCTCGCTCACAACAACGAAATGTGCCTTCCCACGGTAACCATTCAACTACTATGTGTCCGCAAAATAGCATCACCTCCTGAGCTCTTCAAAATTTAAACCAAGCAGATATATTAGCATGAGCGCGATTGCCCTCTGAGCGGTACAACCCTCGTTCCCCTATGTGCTGTTAAATTTTCATTAATACTTTTTAACAGTAATAAAACAACTTTACTAAAAATCTACTCCCATAAACTCTTGAATAAGTACCAAAATACATAAATTATCCAATAATTATCCTTACAACTTCTTATTTTCAAGTAGGTTGAAAGAAATCTATCGGGGGTCAAAAAGACCCCAGGTATAGAGTACGTTTTTCCATAGCAGATATAGACCGAGGGTTAATGACTTGGTTTCACTACTGACCAAGAACACAAATGTTCACGCCTTACTTTATGCCGACGATCTTGTCCTATGGACTGCTGCCCCCAAATCACGAGCCAAGAGTGCTATTGAGAATACTCTTAATCACGCTTCTGACGACTTAAACAAATGCTGCCTAGATAACGTGAACGCTGAGAAAACAAAATGTCAAACTTTTTCTCTATGTCACAATCAGCTAACACCGGCCATAATCTACAATAATACACAAGTGGACAATGTCCATACATTCAATTATCTGGGCGTCTATCTTGATAATAAGCTCACATGGGAAGATCATTGCTCCGACATAGCTTCAAGAACCCGTGGCAGACTCTCCATACTAAAGGGACTTGCTGGAACCAAATGGGGATGTGCTACATCTACGCTAAACTGTACTTACAAGACATATGTGAAACCAATCATGATATATACAGAGCGTTCGCCTACGGGTGAGGCCAGGAAACCGGCAAGTACTGATACGCCGCTTTGTGCGCGCAGTTGTTGAGACACGCTCGACAATCAAGGACATCAAGGTCGACAAGTTATCAGTTGTGAGCCAGATGTTTTCAGTGTTTAACACGTACAGTGCAGTTTCTTGACACAGTTGCTTAAATATTCAGCATGTGTGTAAAAATTGTGAACAATGCAAAACGTAAAATTCACGCTTGAACAGAGTTTTTTTTAAATGTATGATGCATAGGCCTATGTGAAAACAGAGTCATGTAGAGAGGTGCGTAGGCAATTTGAAGTGAAATATTCGGGTGCTCCAATGCAGGGTAGAGAAACTGTTAGACGTCTTGTTAACAAATTAAGGACAACAGGGTCGATAAATGCTACAATTCCTAAGCGAAAACAAAGAGTATTGACGGAAGAAAAATATGATGAAACCAGTGCATCATTTACACGCTATCCTAATAAATCTCTAAGAAGTGTTTCACAGGAAGTTAGTGTTTCAAAAACATCAGTCTTTACTGCTGCTAAACTTTTAAAATTAAAACCCTACAGAGTATAGTATAGAAAGCGGAAGCTTACGGATAGACGATTCCCGCAAGCGACACCGCAGGCAGGCCGCTTTCCTGGCCCCACCCGTAGGCGAACGCTCTGTAGCAGTGGTTCCCTTATAACTGCATCTGATCAGAGAATCAGTAAGCTAGGCTGTGTCCAAAATGAAGCCATGACACTGATTACTGACGCTATCAACTCAACACCAATAAACTCACTATTGCTACCTACCAATAACATGGACATCAAATCAGAAATAAGACAATCAGCGTTAAAACTTCATGGAAAACTCGCAGAGGGTTTCCTACGAAAAGTAATCACTGAAAGGCATAATCTGGATCTATCCTGGAAACCCCAGCAACTGATACTATCAACCAACCAATCAACCAACCAACCAACCCACTTGCGTTATATCATACTGACTATGCACTAGATCTTATTGCAATAGACAATAAACAGGACGAATGTAGTGAAGTACTCCGTCTTTCTGCCTTAGAAACATTACAAATCCGCTACCCGCAAGACAAATGGCTGCTTGTGTACACTGACGGCTCCCAAATAGAAAAACACGGGCCCACTGGAAGCCGGAATTCATTGCCAACTGTTCTATACGTATCTCACTATAGGCAACAACCATACACCTTTTGATGGAGGAGTAAGAGCCATATGTACTGCTGTGAAACAACTGTTGTGCAGGTCCTTCCCATTTCCAAACATTGTCCTCCTCAGTGACTCCAAAGCAGCGATATCTGCGATTGGAAACTACTTATTACAACCAGATAATGATGACATTCAACAATGTAGAAAATATATAAAGAAACTAAATAAAATCGTACATCTGCAGTGGATACCTTCTCACTGCGGTATAGCCAGGAATGAAGCAGCAAACTTTCTGACAAAGAAAGGAACAACTATCCCCCTTTCATATCCTAACGTGCTGTCATTCCATAGAAGTCGAGTGAGACAATGTTTCCATAAGAGTTTGGAGGAACAAATTAAGGATAAACACTGGAAGGACACACTAAACTGCCCTCTCCCCGAATGGCACAGAAGAGAATCTGTTGCGACGTTCCGCACGTTCCAAATTCCTTTGGTTTTAATCGCACAAGGATACGAGGACGCCATCGATACATCTGCAGCCCCTATTGCATGCTCTGTGGATGTTCAGACAACATGGACTCAAGTCACATTAAGACTTGTCCAGCGCTTTCATCTGTCAGCTTTGTGGATAGATACTGGGAGGCCAGAGAAAGAATGCAACAGTGCTCACGTCCCTCCTTCGTCCTTTCACTTTGCACATTCTTTGCTCTATTTTCTTTTCTATCTTTCATTTCGGTTTTAATCGCCATTGTACGGCAAATGACTCCAGTCAAATGCCACTGCAATGAATAAAAAAATGCAATGGTTTTTTCATGTGTAGTCCATATATACCTATTTCATAAAACCATTCGTTTTTCTATTTTATTCTTTTTTAAATTTTGTTTATTACATGTGTTATGTGTTTTCTATGTTTACGATGTACAGGGACATCATTTTATTTTTTAAAACATTTTTAATATTAACCTGGCTATACCTTTAGAGAACCGGAAATACAGTTTGCTACCCCCTTCCTTAACTGTAGTTCGATGATACTGGCGTAAAACACAAACAAATCACTCTGCTAGGTATAGGAGGGAAGAAAAGTAGTTCATCCATTTACGTAAAGTAGGAAATATCGCGATTTTGAGTTCCATAATTTTCATTACGTTTTTGTTTAATCAATATATAGTACAGTATTAACAATAAGTTATTTTACTACGAACTGAGCTATTCATTATTCATATGCAGTGTATATTATACTGTCTACAGCACATTAGCGTACAATATAGAGAATGAAGTTAAATTGAAAAATACACTTGATATGAATGTTTAAACACATTTTTCAAAATGGTGGCCGTTCATTTCGATACAGGCTTCAGTTCTTTTGTGCATATTATCGCACTATAGATTACTGCATCTAATTCCAATTGTCAGTTTCGTCCTTCGTACTAGTAACTCATGTTGAAATAATTCTGTACCTACTCTATAAAAGAGTACCTTACGTACTGTAAAGTCAATCTTCACTTCTGCCCGACCCGCACAGATAAAATTACTCAGACATGCTATCTACTGTCCGTCCAAGTGGTTATGCCGCAAAATCGTAGAAAGGGAGGAAATCACGTGACAGTTAATTACTTAACGAGGCCCTTTTATTTAAGTTATTTTAAACAGTTGTATAATATTACGTAAACGTCCAATTCCTAACAGAAATTAATGTTTTCAGAAAAGAGCTAAAACAGCCCAGCTTTTACAGAGGGGCCAACAGAAGCAGGTGTGGGAAATCTGGATGCGACGTACGCAAACGGATAGTACCTGTGCGAAAATATGATTCAATATTGAAAGCTCTTTCGTCACTGGAAAACACGAACATATTTCTGGAACGTACTATACTCGCTAACTCAGTGTTGTTTACGCTATGGGTCTTGGATCTGTGTGGAGGAACTTCATTAGTAGAAGGGGGTGGGAGTGAAGTACATTCAAAAACTCAGGTACAATAGAAATTGAAGTAAAATAAAATGATGTCCCTATTCTATATATTATAACAAAAAAAAAATTATTTTCATACGAATATTTTAGAGGACAGGATTAGAAAACAAAATGGTATTCTATATCGCTCTCATTTCCTCCACTATTATTATTATTATTATTATTATTATTATTATTATTATTATTATTATTATTATTAAGTTAATGAAACTTTGACTGCTAACTTAACAGTGCAGTTCCGAGGCGGTTTGTTTCTAAAAACTGTCTCCAGTCACTGCATGTTGCAAGCGTAAGGCGAACATCGCTTCTAGTTACAGTACGATTATTTAGTCCTGACAGTCGCCGGAGATGTGCACCTGGGTCAGGCGAGTCCATTTAGTTACGCCAAGGGTGTTTGGATTATTCACTCGCTTGTCTTCGAAGCGATCGGATGTCATGTGTGCGGTAGAGCAGTATCTTTCTATTGCAATTAAGCTGTACTGCATTCCTTTACCGATCGCTCGCCCTTATCTCTATTCTGGAACTCTCCCCACTCCTCCTATTACTTCCCCTGTTTCGCGTCGCTGAGCTGTCAGGACTAAATAATCGGTCTGTATTATGCTTAAGAGTGTTTTGAGAAAAGGACAATTTTCACCTACTTAGGATCAGAGGGCGTATCTGCAAATTCCACATTTCTTAACAGACACAACTGTAAGAAATCAGGAATTGAGGTCTATCTGAGGATCAGACAAACGTATTTGTATCTTAACTTGTTCGTATTCAAGAGGAATTATAATATAACAGAGGGATTCAGTCCTATCCTTTCCCTTGTTAACCGCTGCTAACTCTTTCAACCAGCACTACGAGCGCTACCATCGTTTCTTACCAACATTGCATCACTGAATTCAAACTCCAGGAAACGGAAAATGACCATGCGTGCTTTTGGTTTAAGTTGTAAGTCCTGAATAAGGAAGGCGAAGGAAAACACAAGGGGGAAGAGGGAAGATATTTTGAATTTGTTTGGTGTGTTGTGCAGTTACACAAAATGCCATCACATGTTAAATGCGAATATTTCGAGTGTAAGAATCGGAAGAACAGCCACCCGAAGAGATTGCCAATGTTTCTTCAAAATATCGGGAGATAGTGAAAGGTGAGTTTTCATTTACAATGTATTAATATTATCATTTAAACTAACTTGATGTATTGTAGATTTTTCTAGCCACGTGTATCATGATGCATGAATTGCCGGATACTAATTTTTAAGTTATATATATGTTTACACTCCCCACTTTATTATTTAAATGTATTGTATATATTTAATTTATGTAATATGTATTCGTCTAAATTAACAGTACCCGATACCACGTGGGCGATATTTTTCAATAGAAGGATCTATCGTAGTTATTCTTTTTACTGAAACGCCGGTACTTTGCGGCACACGACACTGAAGTTTGATTTGCCTGGTTTGCTGCAATTTTAAAAGTTATTTACTGAAGTATTTTTTTTTCTGTCGTGTGTGGTGCGGCAAAGTACCAAATGATACATCACACACGCCATGATCGCATTTCGTATCACTTTATAAAATCACTCAGATAAGGTAGAAAATCGAAGAGAACAGATTCAGTAAGCCACGGTAGCAAACCGTTTTACTACAAATTTTCGGCATATGAAAAGGCTAACAATATTAATTTTTTATTAGGCCTACATTTAAATTTGTTTGATTCACATCGTGTTTTTACAAATGAATGGCTAAGCGGGAAAACGTTGCAAACATTATTTCTGTTCCTCTAAGTCATAATTTGGAGCTTGCAAGTTTTTCCGCTTTGCTATTAAAATATTATCTAAATTATGAGTGTTTTTCTCCAAAAATGCTTACAAATGGAGTAATAATTATTATTTTACCTTTAAGGTCAATGGAGCAGTTTCTTTCCATTTTCTAGCTTATCTGAGTGATTTTGCAAAGTACCACGAAATGGTGTCCCTGTACTCATCATTTGTATTGATATTTTATTCTCTTTTTGATTTCAGATGCAAGGCATGGCTAGAAGTAATTGGCAGAGAAGACCTAATGGTGAACGTGCCCAAGAAATTGCACAACAACTTTCGGGTGTGTGTGGACCATTTTGAAGATAAGTACTTCACAAGTACCCTCTGCACACATCTGAATAGAGAAGTCATACCTTGCAAAGTTCAGACTATCTCCATCGGTCAAAGTAACTTATTTAATCGTATACTTTTTAGGTATCATCGGCTGACTTCTAAAACCAAGTCCAAATTTTACAGAATGTTGAAATCTGTGTATAACTATTTTTAAAATGCGTCTGCTCATAACACCTCGTTAGTATGAAAATTCTTCTACAGTTTGTATGTAACAAATGCATAACAATTGTTAGCAGGGATATAAAAATAATAACTTCTTTTGTTCTTTTGTGCAATTTCCTGAAATGAAGTTACAAGATTTTTAAAGTTACCCAATGATATGCAATTTCAATACTTCAGAACTAACTTCTATCATAATTGGAGATTCTATAAATGTTATTTATAGGGAAAGATAAGTAGTCCCATATTGGGCTTAGTAGACCCCATAACTGCAACCTCTATTCGTGGTGTTATAGGCCTGCTTACTCTTATTGTTAGTTTATAATTTTATATTTTCTGTTGCTTTGTTTTATACAGATTCTGCAGGGCCAAGTCACATGGAGTGGGAAGAGGCTGATCAACCCACTTCAAGAGCTGCGGAGACCACGGGGAGATTGATAGTAACACCGAAGAGGAGAAGGATTTGCAGCCTTCGAGTACAATTGGATCATCTGAGAGGAAAAGTTCTCAAGACTACGCAGAAAGAACCGAAGATACACACTGCCCTTGCATGTATTGTATAAAGAGTAAGGTTCCTGGGACATTATGTGAACTGGTAAGAAATTGCATCTCTTCAGATGCACGGTGTGTACAGAGGAAATCGGTGGTCATCGGAAATAAAAACAAAGGCTCTTAACATTTATTTACAGAGCCTAAGTTCCTATAGGATGATTAGGAAAATATTAAATTTCCCTTCAAAGCCTACATTGCTTAGAGTATTGCAAAAGTATATCACTGATGTAGGTTTTAGTGATAAACTATTTGACATACTAAGGAATGCCTGTAGTAAGATGACTGAGACTGACAAACTGTGTTGCCATATGTGGGATGAAATGTCTTTAAAAGCAAACTTGTGCTACAGTAGTAATGAAGACATAGTAGATGGCTTCGAGAGGTATTCTAGCAATTATTCATCAGATAAAATTGCCAACCAAGGCCTTATGTTAATGGTTAGAGGTATTTTGCAGTAATTACAAAAAAGTTCCTGGCTCTTTCTTAGCACATTCAAGCACCCCTGGCAATACATTAGTTGAACTCATTGGCAAAGCAATAGAGAAGCTGAGTAGCATTGGTTTAAAAGTAGTAGCTACTGTTTGTAATCAGGGCTCCAACAATCAAAAAGCGTATCATTCATTGGGAGTTACTACAGTAAATGACAAAAAAATTGTGGCATTTTTTTACATTCCACACTTTACACTCCACACTTGATTAAAAGTACACGAAACATGTTCAAAAGGTATTGTGCAAATTTATTTAAATGTGTTGAAGATATGACACATAAGTTTGATAATAACTTTGGAAATCTGATTTTCAAGCCTGATGTAGTACAGATTTACTAGCCTCATTCAGGATGAAATTTGTTTTGATTTTCTTGCACATACTTGTAATTCTGATTGTAAAAGTTATTTTGTTTCATTGTTCACACGAGTGCTGATTCATACAAGATTACGGAGAATGAATGAAGAACTGTCAAGTGATGACAACAAAAAGGAAGAAAAGAAAATGAAAAAAATTCTGCATCAATAAACTGGAGTCTTATATAATATAATTTCATATTATATTTATGCTATTTATGTTAGCAGTTTATTGGTGCAGATGGTTTTTGTTTTCTTATTTTTTTTTACATCAGAAGACAGAACTTCATTCAGTTTTCTGAGTCTTGCATTGATTTAACATTATAGTGAGAAAAAAATAATTTTTGCAGTATAGTTACAGTACCGGTATGAAAGAAAATCAAAATTAACACTATTACGAATCAAGCTCATTAAATTGCTTTTTTACATCATTCTGTGACAGCAGATTTTCTAAGCCATTATGAAACATCTTGGTCATCAATGTCACACATTCTAATGAATACGTCGATGGCAACTGAGGAACTTCGGTTACTTTTTCATATTCCTTGAACATACATGTTATGCCCTCTTGTATTTTTCATTGTCTGCAAGAGCTCCACGACAATTAACACACTGTTTAGCATCACATGCCTTCTTAGCAATATAACCAGCAATATATTATAATGCATTTGCATTCACGAGCTCATTACCATCATCAGAGAAATTAAAAGATTCTCTCACCAACTATTAACCTCTTTCACAATTTCATTTGTTACTAGAACATAACATCATTTTGAGCAGCAATGCCCGATTACTGTACTGAATATCATTGCAAGAAGAGTTATCTGGGTTGTTCTACCATCATTATTTCTAATTATGCAAAAGTAAATCTCTAAGTAATCTTGATTAATATTCCAAATTAAGAGCAAATGTATATCAGTGTACATTTTTAACGACTTCCTACAGTAATTTTGCTCCATTTAAGTCATAAATCCAACAAAATGTCGATGGCACATGCCTAGTTTGTCACTGTTTATAAATTTGACAGTACTAAAAATTCAACATTTCATTCCAGATGAATACAAGCATAGACTTTTCTTCCACAGCCACACATACTGTTTTCCTATTCTCGAAAACTGTACTTCCATTCAGTGAATCAAATGTCTTGTCCATGTTTCCTACAAATTCTGCTCTATGTGTTGCATCTCCTGCATGTACAGCCAGTCTTGGCAAGCAAGAAATGTCTGCAGCTACTGAATGGCTTAAGTCCATGCTGTGGTCCTTATTGTCATCAGTTTCAATACACTTGCATACAAAGGTTTATCATTAATTCTTGTTAACCGAAACTGGTTATCTTTATCAAATTTGTATACTATAGATCTATATGTTTCCATTTTGCTATTTTAGGCTTAAAATATTACGTTTTACTTTTTCGACATATTTCGTGTACATTTTAAAAGATGGTTTGTGTAAAGGAAATCCACAATTATCTGACCATTTGCTGAATAAAATGGTTGATCTGGCTTTACCCCAAGCAAGATGTAAGCTTTTTGATTATTAAGCCTATGCTCATATACAATTGCTATTATGTGATATTAATTGTGGCCAAGGTTGTGTGTCAAACACAGGAGCCATCTTCTCGACACATTAAACAAAACCTTTGAAAGATATTTTATATCCTAGTTAACATTTCATATAATTTAAACACAAGGACGGTTACACTAGCAGGTAGAATATTTCAAAGGTAAAAGACAAATCATACCATAAAGGGAGTAAATTCAGTTGTGGATGCTAGATATAGGTTGGGATGAATCTTTAATCAGTGCAGCTTATTAAAAGTGTTCAATAACATATTAAATTAATGTTAACTAATGCCGAGTTTTTTCAATAAACCCATCAACTCTCTTGCTCTCCAATGTTCCCATACACAGTCTCGAATTTAATGTAGAAAATTACGAACAAACTGGCATAATGTATGTGCCTTCAATGTTATCACAAGCCTTAACACATTGTAACTGCTTATTTGAAACATCAATATTTATTTGTACAAGACAATAAGAGTACAGCATTGCAGACTCCGATTTCTACTGAGGATGATTTGAAATTATTTTCTTCATAACACAATAATAAATCTAGACATTTAAGAAAATGAAATAAACTGACATTAAATTTTTTTCATGAAATAATCTCTGATTTCCAGCAGACTTAAGTATGCATATGATTTTTTTTTACACTTTCCTGTGTTGTTAATTATATTATATTAATTATATTATTGTACTAATAGTGAACTTAGGATCATGAAATCTTTTCTGTATTGCAATAAAACAGTCGAAGTTAATTGTAACAAAATATCTTGTATGTTTATGAAAAAAAATAATGTTACCTAAATAAATTTTAATGCATTCTAACCACAACAGATTTTGTTAGTCATGACTAATTCATTTCATATTTCACAGCCCTTTTCCTACCTTCACTTCCTGGCATATCACGTTCTGAAATGTTGATGTTGGTTGAAGATCTTTACTCCAACAAAAAAATTATAATTTTAGTAGGGATGGTTGCATTTCAAACACTGACATAAATAGTAATATAACAGAGAGAACTTGTAAATAACTCACGTCGAGGTGCAGAGAATTTCTAATAGTTATAGGCGGAAGTCTTGAAATTGTAAATAATAATATACTACTACAGAGGGGAGGTGAAGAGAAGTATTTTGAAATTCCCGCAATTTTTTGCTTGCTTGTGGCGCTCCTCTGGTAGTTGAGAGAAGCTTCTTGACAGATTACACTTAATCCGGCTTTTGAACCCCTCTCATATATATAGGCCTCTTGTTCGTATTTTAGGAGCTAGCGTATCTACATTTTATGAATAACAGCACGGATCAAACAAACGTAGGCGAGCAAGCTTTGGTAGCGTACGCACGCGATTGTACTGTCTGAGTAGTGAGTGTTTCAGTTTCATACGTGATCTTGTTAGAGTTATTAACTGTGATTATTTGTTAAGTGTTCCTGCACAAGTTTGGGTGTATATCCTTTTGACTAAGTCTTCTGATATTTATTCGATAAGGATTATGATGATAGAAAGGAAACAAACGCTTTCGATATCCTTCACCGAGCAAGATATTCCTCGACCAGAACCATATCTACTTCACGAATGGATTTATGAAAATCTCCGGCTAATGGAAGAGCAAACTAGAGATGATTCAACTGAATGGAGTGACACTGCAAGTCTTCATTAAATGTATTTCAACTGACATTGTTGAAGAAATATTAGAAAGAACTAAAGTGAGTTGTCATTCACATTTTATAATGGACAGAGAACCAAAGTTAAAATAGGGAAAGCAGGACCTGGCATTAAATCTGTCAAAATCTATAACCTTCCTCCGGAGCTTTCTAATACTAATATAAGGACTGTTCTAGAAAAATACGGCTCTGTTTATTCAGTTACTGACGATTCATAGGGACAGGCTTTTAGATATAAGATTAAGAATGGAGTGCGCACAGTTAAAATGGGTCTGAAATCGCATATACCCTCATATATTGATGTTTGTGGATTTAAAGCCTTAGTAAGTTATGAAAATCAACCTACTACCTGTTCATGCTGTCATCAAACTGGCCATTTGCGAAACAACTGTCCTAACAAAAAAGACCTTGCGAATATGATTTCTCGTAATAAAAGTGATCAACCTGCTTGGTCTAAGTTGGTAGCTGGGACGCTGCCTGCGAGACGATCTGTGCTTCAGATGGATGTAAATAATCACGACCCTGCAGAAAGAGAGCATAATATTTCTCAACAACTGGAAGTGGATGTTAGCAAAAATAATATATCCAGCAATACGACGGAAACTAAAGCTACCGCTTCGACGTCATCAGTAAACAAACAAGACGTATCTGAAGTTATTGATTTATCACTTAACAGTTCAACCATAACAACAGAGACAACGTCAGGCAAGATACCCGAGGATGGCACTCCCCCACATCTAAACACCGCTTCAGCGCAGAATAATCCTTCTACGCACGATGTCAATGTCAAGGTCAGTACACAAACTGCCTCACAACAAGACACGAAAGAAAGTATGCCTGTCGATCGTGTGAATGACCTTCCTATTTCTACGGTGAATCAAGAACACGGAACAGATGATTCTTATGATGCAATGTTTCCGGATACGCTGATGGAGAGTGAAACGACTGATTTAATAATTCGACCATATTTAAAGAGGCAGGTTAATTCAAGAGATCCTCGTCTTGCGAAAAAGAAACAAATCGTAACTTCCAAAGTCGAAGGGTAATAATATCATTATTAGTTGTCTTATTATAACATGCATTTCTGCCTGTGCATTTTACTTTTGATGTCACTCCCTTTAAATGTAG
This sequence comes from Periplaneta americana, assembly GCF_040183065.1. Classification (NCBI taxonomy): domain Eukaryota; kingdom Metazoa; phylum Arthropoda; class Insecta; order Blattodea; family Blattidae; genus Periplaneta; species Periplaneta americana. The sequence continues at coordinate 328,675 of NC_091118.1, forward strand.
TGGCAACTCTCAATGTTAATCTTCTTCGCAGTAGATCTAAATAACAGTAATTAAGAAGGTTTATTAATGACAATGATATAAATATTCTTTTGCTACAAAAAATAAATATAGATAATATGTTCTTTTTGGGTCCACGATTTCATGCGATATGCAACCCTGGGGAAAATCAAAGAGGCACTGCCATTGTGTATCGTTCCAGTATTGAAATTCAACAATTCGAAATCCATCCAAGCGGCAGAATAACGACGCTGTTAACAAAAGGTAATACGTTATACGTAAATGTTTACCTCCCCTCTGGTTCGAATAAAAGAGCAGAAAGGGAACACTTTATTACACATGAATTACCTTATTATGTAAGACATAATTTTGATCATTTATTTTTTGGTGGAGATTTTAACTGTGTGCTCCATGCAAAAGACCAAACTGGAGAATATAATCCATCGATAGCCTTAGAACGCATGACTCTTCAACTCGGTTTATTTGATGTGTGGGAAAAACTGCATGGCAACAACATTCGGTTTACGTATCATCACCTGAATGCAGCTTCTCGTACCGATAGAATTTACGTGAACGCAGCTTCAACAGGTAAACTTAAAACGGTCAGTACTACTCCAGTCCCATTCTCTGACCATGGCTGCGTAATGTTAAAAGTGGAAAAACTTCATCATGTACCACAGATAGGGAAAAATTATTGGAAGCTGAACTCGCAGCTATTAAGTGATGACAAAATTACCTAAGATTTAAATTTTTTTTTTTGGGAGGCAGTGACTGATAGAGTGAGACGGTCTTCATCTAACATTCTTAATAAATGGACCTACATTGTTAAACCAGCTATTCAGCAGTTTTTAAACCCAAAAGCATACAAAGGGCACGTACTGCACGTAACAAGCTGCGTTATCATTATCAACTTCTGCAGAACATCTATCAGCAACAATGTGACGGTAAAGATGTTTTTAAACACATGGAAGCTGCTAAGAGGAGACTGAACCTATTCCAAGAGCGTGTATTTCAAGGTTCCTTAACACGAAGCACAAATAGTTCGATCATTGCTGAAGAAAAAGCCGCTCTTTTTCATGTTGCTATAGAAAAGAATAAAGGTCAAACAAAATTTATCCATCATTTAAAAACATCCGATAACCAAAATATTACACGTACCCCCCTAATATTGGAAGAAGCCTTTATATACAGTATTTTGAAGCAAGATTTCGTCATAGAGAACACTCTGAGCAAGATCAACACAACGTACTTCAATGTTTGCAACGAGCCATATCACTTGATGATCAACAACTATTAGAACAACCCATTACTGAAGAGGAAATTATTTCTGCAAGTTCCAAATCAGCTCCAGGTCCAGATGGAATTACCTATACTTTTTATAAGGCTTATTGGGACTTCGTAAAAGAGCAACTCCTAGAAGTGTTTAATGAAGTATTTAAGTGTCAATTAGACTGTACAAGTTTTACGGAGGGCATTGTAATTCTTACTCCAAAAAAGCAATGTACCGGAATGATTAAAGACTACAGGCCGATTACACTTCTAAATACCGACTATAAAATTCTAATGAAGATTTTTTCAAATAGATTAAAAACTCTGCTTCCTCAAATTATAAATATAGGGCAAACGTGTGCAGTGCCAGGAAGAAAGATCACCAATATCCTCTCTACTATTAGGGATTTGTTATTGAAAAAAGGAGATAATGATATTGCTGAGTTACTGAACATAGATCTTGAGCAAGCCTTTGATAATATCAATCATTCCTATTTGTTTGCAGTATTACATAAAGTGAATATCCCTATAAAACTTATCAATATCTTCAAACAATTATATCAGAATGCATAGTCACGTGTACAAATAAACGGGTATTTTACTAAACCAATCGCCATACAAAGATCCGTTCGTCAGGGCTGTCCAATGTCAATGATATTATTTACATGTGCATTAGGACCACTGCTGAGGATGCTGACCTTTTCTTTGTGAAATAACAGACAGATGGTGACCCCGGTTTATGCCTATGCCGACGATGTAATTATTTTATGCAAAGAAACAACCGAAACTACACGTATTCAAGAAGTTCTACAAGTATTCGGGAATGCGTCAAACTCTGTCATTAATTTTACGAAAAGTACGTTCATGGCCCTAACTCCAAGAGGACAAACGATATCATCTCGATTTACTAATGTGAATAAAATGAAAATTTTAAGGATACTATTTACACCCAATATCATGGATGTTATTGAGACAAATTGGAAATATATTGTTAACAAAATCAGATATGGATTCCAAAAACACCTCAGTCGAAATTTGAATGTTATTTAAAAAGTGTGGCATATAAACACGTTTATTTTATCCAAAATATGGTACCTTGCCCAAGTTCTTCCGATACCCATTCATACAGCTCAACAAATTGAAAATATTTTAGGATTCTATTTGTATCGCACGACCTCAATGCAGATTGTGGACCAAGGAAGGAGGTTTACAGTTAATTAATGTAAAAACTATATGTGATGCTCTATTTATAAAAGATATATTACGCACTGATCACAATATAGACACTCTAGTGCGCATATCGAACTACGTTGCTTCAGTGCAAGCATCCAGTATGACTAGGTCTTTGACAAAACTCACCACTGACGCCAACAATTTTTTGGAAGACACAAATATTGCAGCAGAACAAATAACAACTAAACTGATCTACAGCTACTGCCAAGACCAAGTGAGGTGTTTACTGAGTGTACAATGTAAATTTCCTAATAAGAACTGGAAGAAGATTTGGTCATATTTTAAAATACCACATATACCATCAAGTTGGAAATGGGAGACATATACGCTAATTAATGGGATAATTATGACGGAAGAGAGAAAATACATGTACCACATTATCCCAACTCCACAGTGTAATAAATGTGGGACTATTGATACAATTAGCCATAGACTAACAAGATGTTCAGATCTTACAAGGGGTATTTGGCTATGGGTTCAGCAACAGCTAAGTAATGTGCATAAGGCTAGGAGCCCGAACACGAATCTGCGGATCGTTTTTGACCTGGACGTACCACAGACTCCTCATTATTTTAGTATATTGTGGCTTGCCATGGGATTTATTTATTATATGTTGCAGAACAAAACATAAACGTTACCGACTTTATTAAAGAACTCAGAAGGGTATATCTACAAACTGATGTACATGTTAGGGAAAAACTTCAAACGTTAGAATTCCTTACGGAAGAATAGTTACTTCCTTTAATAATGTGTGTTCTTTGTTATGTGTTAATTCTCAGTGCACCTGTGAAGTTTAGAAATTACGTGTCTTATAGAGGGCATGCAGGCATCGTGATGCCTGAGATAAGTTACAGTTATAAGTTCAAGCTTGTTGGAATAACCCTTTTAGTTTGTTGTAAGAATTAAATTCAGAATTTCTGATCTAATTGTTGAAAATGCTGTTTAAAATCCTAATCATTAGTGAGGTCAGTTCACTTTGAATGTTTGTTTAGTTTCACAGATTTTCTGGATTAACGTTTAAATATGGGCAACTTACAAAGTATTAACATACTGAAAAAAAACTTTAAACTGTGTTGTGTGATGATTGAAAGATATGAATTATTTGATTTATCTTTCGCGTGATGGGGACTGAACCACCTCACCACGTAATTTTTGATAGCACAGTTAAAAAAAACTTAAGAGCTTATCCGTCTTTGGGTTCTAAAAAGCAATGCAAATTAATGTAATATTTGAAATGTAACAGCGCTTACGTTTTTCTGATCCTTGATAAATATTTATGATTCGCTTCATTCCTCCTAAACGTATCGACTATTACCCATGTTCTTTCTCAGCAATGCATTAATTTAAATGATGATTTGTATCAAGAAGAGTGTCACGCGGAAGGAAGGGTAGGAAGGAAATTATGGTTCTATCGGCAAATATTAAAAACAGAGTTCAATATGAAATTTCATAGGCATCGAAACGATTTGTGATAAGTGTTTAAAATTTTCAAATCTTTCTCCAGAAAAATAAAAGGACGACGTTTTGGAAAAGTAATAGGGATATCACATAAAAAAAGCAAATGGCAAGAGACTTCAAAATGTTCTGAAGGAAAAATAAAAAATGTAAAAGTGTGTTAGTCGAATTCGACTGACTTGGAAACTGTTCTTTCCTGTCCAAAAATAAATTCAAAGGCAATATTCTGCAAGAGGAGATTATCTGCTTATAATCTTACTGTTCTAATGTAGAAGTAAACAAAACATATTGCACCGTGTGGGACGAAACGATAGGAAAAAGAGACTAGATACAGTAGATGTGGCTTCACTTGTATGGAATTTCCTAAAAATCAAGGAGATGGGAAAGAAATAATCTTGTTTTCCGTCACATGTGGGGGCCAGAATAGGAATGTCAACTTCAATACTTTTACATGCAGTGAATGTAATGGATATTCCTATAATTAACCAGTGTTTCTTCGAGACTATGTCCATACTAACATAGAAAGAAGAAGTAAACATGTGGATGTATTCGATTCTACTGGATGGTATACTATTGTGAGAATGAGATCAGACAAACATATGGTAATAAAGATGGATAACACTCACTTTTTAGGTTTCAGACAACTCCATAAGAAGATGATAAACAATGAGAAAACTGCAGAAAATGGTGATACTGTAACCTGGTTGTAGATGGTTTAGATAAAATACCGGAAAAAAGTTCCTAGCACGATATTCTACTAATATTCCTATAATGACGCATTCCAAGTTCTACGAACCAAGAAAAGAGCTGGTCTACGAAGGTCATCAGAGTCTGAAAACAATATTATTCTTTGCCCCACTTATGACGGCCCCCTCTGCATAAGTAGAGAAAATAAAAAAGATTTCCTAGATTTGTGTCATAAGGGTATAAACCCCTTAGGTACCATGCATTCTACCAGGGTCTTAATAATTCTGACCTCGTGGGGAATGAGGCTGCGTAGGATAACAAGGAGTAAAATGCACAGCCAGTTTTACTTCAGTTTTCACTACAGATTTGTTACATTAATTGGAAGTATTATTATTCTGTTATTAATTTATCAGTTTGTCAGTGAAGTATGTAATATTCATTTAACTATATTCTGTACTTTATTAATGCTTATTTTTTTAAATATGAGTGAGGCATCTATGAATGAACTATGTAGTAGGGCCTAAATAATATTATTAACAAAATATTTTATTTAGCTGAACATTCTGTATTATGTTTGTTAGATAAAAAAATCTGTAATGCCATTTACCTTATAATTTATTATCTCAAGTTAAAATTCCTGTAAATTATTAACGTTTAGGAAAACAATTCAAGGACTTCCATGATTGTACCCATAATGTACTGGTCTGTATAATAACCAACTGTATTGGAGAGAAAAGTCTTTATTACTGTGTTTCAGACTTTCCATCGCACAGAATCATGTTTATACAATTCATGACCAGCAGATGCGTTCCATAATGTCTGACAGGAGACGTAAACATTGTCGGCAGAGGTAGGGAGGCGCATAATTGCTACTCAACCAATGGCAGAGGTCACAGTCCAAGGCTTATCTTGACATTGGGCGGACAGAACGCTTCAGACCGCCCAAAATAAGCGTGGAATGTGATCTCTGCCATTGGTTTTTAAGCAATTATCCGCCTTCCTACCTGTGCCGACAATGTTTACGTCTCCTGTCGAACATTATAAAACGCAGTACAATGTTACTTAATATTGTAATATCCTTGTTTGATTGCCGTAAGTTGAACTGCAATTTTAAATTTGTTGAGAATCAGACAAACGTATCTACATACATAAATTAAAATAATAGTTCAGCCTATTACAAGTTATTAAATTAGCGTGAAAATAAGACTAGCAAGTCATAACATTATAACATTAAGTGTAATAAAGATTTACAGCAGAATACTCGATGGAAAAATATTACAAAGTGTCAAATTTCCAAGAGCAAACCTTTAAATCCGAATATCTCAAACTATGATTTTGTAGATACGTTTCTTTGATCCTAAGTAGGCGATTATGAGATTTACAAGGAGGATGAACCGTAAGTAATGTCACTGATTTCAGTGTATTATTCTTCGAGATATTTCAAAGAAAAAAGTTTAATATAATTTTATCCTTCTTGCTTCCTTTTAAGGCTCAACTACACTATTAAACATTTAACAAAAACATATTAAATGTTAAATTGTTTACTGTTAACATCCCAACATGTTGATTGAACATGTTAATGCTAATTTCATTTAAAGTTCGCGCCACGGATTTTGGCAGATGGATTTTGTCAATGTGAACTCGAGAGCGAGTTCCTCACCGCTGCAAGATCTGTCGCAGCTGGAATGGGTAGGACATAAGAGTAAACACGCACGCCCGAGTGTTCTATTAGACTCTGGACAGTCACCTCCAAAAACTAAACAAATATTACAGTAGTCTATACGTGTCTCTGGTATTCCCAAGTAACTAGTTCGATTAATTTAAATGTGTCTCAATGAAACTTACAGCAGAGTCCGTATAGACCAGTTTTTATCTGATGCTTTTTCAATTCACTGTGGGCTAAAGCAAAGGAGATGCACTATCACCTTTACGTTTTAACTTCGCCCTAGAATATGCCATTAGGAAAGTTCAGGATAACAGAGAGGGTTTGGAATTAAACGGGTTACATCAGCTTCTTGTCTATGCGGATGATGTGAATACGTTAGGAAAAACTCCACAAACGATTAAGGAAAACACGGAAATTTTACTTGAAGCAAATAAAGCGATAGGTTTGGAAGTAAATCCCGAAAAGACAAAGTATATGATTATGTCTCGTGACCAGAATATTGTACGAAATGGAAATATAATCTGTTATATATATGGAAATATATATATATATATGTATATGGGAATATGTTAATCCTTAGTCAGTTGATAAGACTGACTTTTACGAAATACGAACATTAAGAGATGGAAAATGGGAGGCAGTAATAATCGAAATAATTATACCGATTTATTTTTTTAACCAGCAGACGTGCAGCCTTTAAATTTAAAACAAAGATTCACTCATAAAATTGGGTTAGACTATTCATCTCATCTCTCAGAATTGTTTCTAAAATGTATAAGGAAAGTAAAAAAATAAAATTCCAAGTAGGCTACTCCTTTGAAATAACTTCTTTTTTTTTTCTTTTTTTTTTACTTCCGAGCAGAGAGGAGAGAGAAAGAAGTCGACGATTTAAAAAATTCACTAAACTATATTTAACTAGAGACGTAAAATTTAAAATGAAGGTTTACTCTCTACAATATTTGTTAAACATTCTTAGATTTTTTAAATACCACTTCCTAAGGTACTGATGAAAAGGCAGAAGGGAGTGAGAAATCTCATGTCATCCGATCTCGATGAAAGTTGATATCTGGGGATCTTTGCGATCACAGAATACGAATAAGGTATTATTTTGTTCGACTTTGTCCCTAAAGTGGTGGAGTGGGACAAAAATGGGTGAAAAATTAAATAAGATATTTTAGGAGTTTTCGAGACGAAAATTGCGAATAATACAATTTGTGCGAATTCAATATGGCAGTTTCAGCACTATGAATTATATTTTAAAAAATGAAACATCGGATACCGCAAATATACATAAACACAGGTAACACATGTACAGTATTTAAGGGGGTATGTAACACCTTTTGATAGTAGGCCTATACGTTTAGTAAAATCGAAAGTCTAATTTCTACATATTCTGAATGAATTTTGTGCTGGAATTTAGTATAGTCATCAGCCAATACCTCTAAATTAATAAACAACTTTTTAGAATCCATAAAATACAGTATTTATTGTGAATAGTAATTTTATTTTTCAATTGGTGCAATTTGTGCAGGGAAAATTAGTTTCTCCGATATTTTGTATGATTTTGAATATTTTAAAGTGCTTTCTTCTCTGTTCTATTCACAATGTGCGTGTTAAGAAATTATTGCCCTTGTAATATCCATTACAATTCTATTTATTATATCTTTATATATATCTAACTTCCGCAGCATGCAATTTTACCCAATTAACCAAATTATATTTTGATTAATAAGAAGAATCGTAATTTTATTAATTTGAATTGTCGCACCACCAGTAGAAGATCCCTAGATTATTGTTGGACAAATCTTGTATATCGATCTGGTAAGGGTAGGATTATATATATGAAGAGTCCACTGCAAGAATGATGGATGTCACTTTCTTGTCGAAAATGAACCAAGACGTCAATGCATAGCTTAAGACATATAGAATGTACATACAGAGTTATATGGCATTAACACTGATAGTCATTGTCCAGTAATGATCGGAAAATCACAGTTAAGCTTTGAGCGCTAAACATTTCAAACTTTCAATTGCTTCTCCTGCAAAATGTATTCCAAACGATATCCATCATTCTTGCAGTGGAGTCTTCATATATGCGCAATGCAATGCTTTTTCCTTTTAATTTAGAAAATGTAGGAGACGTATTGTAAAATCATTGCGAACGAAAGTCATTTACATGTATTTAAGGTATTATTTGAGTCGGACTGTACCGTGGTGTGTTTATTAATTAATAATAACGATACGAGAGGTGAGTGTGTGAACATATAAACAAGGACAGACAGCCTTATCGCAATTCATTCTCGCAGTTCTCACAAAACATTGGCTCGCCTACTGGAAATGTCATTGAGGTCATCTGCCAAAATCGGTTCCTCCGACTATAACACTTTGTCCACACTGTTAAACATGTTAAACTTGACTTTCTTTGCGTAGTCCACCATAAATAGTCTGTGAGATTTTAATGTCGATAGTGTCTTCTTTTCAAACCTTGGACAATGGACACGGATGATGATTTGGCTTTTGTAATTGCTTCTATTGCTTGTTACAAGGCCTTGAAAAGGAAGAAAATGAGAATGTGGGTGCGGCAATATCTTAGTAAGAGACACTATGCAGAAGACATTCTAAACGACTTAAAGTTGAAGATCGATTTGGATTCAAAAACTTGCTAAGAATGTTAGAACACGATTTTAATATAGTGCTGCAAAAATACTTCCCGTTACATCAAAGAAATACACAATTGAAGAGTAGCCATTTCATCTCAATTAAAAAAATTACAGCGCGATTGATTGACTATAATAGGACCTACGACATGATAGATGTTAAAGGAGCGGGTAATACCGTACAATTATTCTTTCCGAAGTTTTACGAATATTAACATACATCACCAAATATAACCATTACTGACGTCAACATAGCATTAACGTTTAGCGTACGACAAGAGTGCGAAAACTCTCTTTTGTGTTCTCGAAAACAGTTAAATAATAATTCTAGTTCTCTAAAACAGTCGGCCTTCTTTGTTTTGTCTCTATATTCTTTTGCAGACATATCCCACAAACAAGGCCTTACATCAGTGTATTAATTTTATTCTACCGTATTTTCTTTCGTCCACTCCATTACTTCGAACTTAGAGCAAACACCAAGGACCAATGATACTAGATACGAGCCACAAAATCGGAAGTTAATTGTTGCTATGGAAATTGTACGAACTTTGCCGAACTGTACCGACGCTGCACGAGAAAATGAATTAATTTGACATGTTTTCCATTGCTGCCAACATGTTAAGAGTGTTAACTTCAACATAGTCAGTCAACATGTTAAGTCAACTGAGACTTGAAATGTCCATATACATGTTAAATTCAACATTTTATATTAATCATGTTGTTAAATGTTTAACAGTGAAGACGAGCCTTTAGAGACAAAAATTGTTTTATATGAAACTTTTCATTGGGAAAGCCATTGATTTAATTCCCAATGTGGTCAGTCAATTTAAGAGAATAGTGTATTATGATAAATGAATTAAATAATTTCTATTTCGTCCTTTAAATGTGCAGAAATTTGATCCCAACAAATGTAGCATTGCGAAATTCCTTTGCTTTTAATCGCACAAGGCGACGAGGACGCCATCGATGCATTTTCAACTTCCGAAGTTATCTATATGTTTAATATTCATTCTGCAGTATTTATTTACGTAACTAGGACAGAAAGTGATACTTTTGTGTTCGACTGAGAAGGTTACTTCACTTCCGTTGGCGGCATTGTTCCTTACAGGTAGAAGTAATATCTTCTTTGATAGCTACCATTGTTGGCAGGATTGCTATATCTCAATAGATCAATGACACAGGTTATGTTGGTTAGTGTCAATACAAATCCTGAGCATTGCAGTACTACGTATCCAGTCAAAGTGCGGAATTTTAACTGCAAGTTTTGGCATGGCCGACTTCTGACACAGAAGTAACGCAGTTTGTAAAATTTCATAATTTTTACTTTTCTTGTTCTCTAAATACATATTTTGTGAGCTGTATGGATGCTGACTTCGCGTCTAGCGTCAGACTGTTATTCTGTTGTTATTGTTCCAGATAAATTTCCTCACTTCCACTGATTACGTACTACGATGTAATTTTTAAAGCGTGTAATATAGGCGTATGTCGAGGTATATGCAAAAAGAGCTTCAGTCCTGGACTGAGGCCATTTGTGCACATGTCAAACTAGCAACTCGTATTTTTGTATAGGCATAAGCGACTGACGACCTTCCATCACAGATCGATGTAACCATGGGAAACATATCAATTTTCGACAATAACGCATATTCGATAAAATATGGACTCAAGCCCTTTTTGCATATAGCGATTCATTTACTGTCAAAGTTTACACCGTAAATTCTACATAGAAATCAATGTCATACAGAGAAAAAACGTATTTTGAAGTAGCTCCTCTATATATCGAACATCTGTCGTACTGTGTAATATTTGTGTGGTAATCTTCCAACGGAAGATTTGACAATCATTTCAAGACAGAACCCATATAGGCCTATGTTTTGTAATAATAACCATAAAACTAACCTCTCAACTCGCGAAGACATTCGTTGGCAGCCTGTACTTTCCAATTTTTCACAACACACACATGTTACGATATATTTGTATATTAAGTTAACACTTCACCATTCACTTAAATATCACTCACTGCGAGTTCGCGCTTTTAATGATGCAAGGAGACGAGGACGATCACCTCAACATATTACTTAACAGTAGTACCAAAATGTTATAATGTCCAGCAAAATCATTCCATTTCCTTAAAGTATGTATACTGTATGTGAATGAAGTAAAAATAACTGAAATAAACAGCACAGTACTTCTCATTTACTACAGGTTATTCCTATTTATATACTTTTATACAAATTTCAACGGAAGACAGAATCACCCGAGTTTACTTTTTCGGCCTTGTGAAGTTGGCTATCCATTACCACCTCCCTCAACGCATCACGTAGTCAGGAATAATTGATAGTCATAGTTGCGATATCTTTTTAATTCAAAACTTACTAATCGCAGTCAATATTTATGTGAAAATTTAGTATGTTTATTACCTATGAAAATGCAACTTTTATATTAATATCTAGGAGTATTAGTTAGACATTAGATATTTATTAAATTATTTATGTCTTAAGGCTGAATGTTACATAATTGTACAGAGAGAGTACTATGACCTCCACGAATGTTGCAACCGAACTGTTACGAACGGCTGTCACCAAATACCTTACTGTAATAATATCGGACAGCTGTATACTAGCAGCATTGGCGTGAGTGCGAAATATCGCGCACCTGACATCTAACGGAGCTGGATGGAATTACGTCCCCAAATATTAACATAGCGGGATTCGGACTATTTTTAAAACGTGAGTTACTAATGTGGAAAAATATATGAAACACTTGAGAAACGTTGAATAGTATTTAATGTAAAATTATTATCTCATATCAAAGCTGCATAGGCCCTATTATGAGAAATATTGTATACTTCATATTGCTTTCCGTAATTAATTGTTACATATGGCAGGCTTATGTGAGGGAGGCAATGAACCTACGGGTTCCTTAAAACCCAGTAACTAAGTAATTAATTTTTTCATATTTTCTCTTCGCTTTAGTGAGACAAAATCAATTCTGAAATTAAGAATGAATTTACAATAATGCTTTATATACGCATTGCTGACAACTGCAAAGATAAAATTGATAGTAATCTGATGCTTGTAATAATTAGTAAAAGCATGTGAACAACAATAAAACTTAATTTTACAAAACTTTAAAATTTCCAATACATTTTAGCTTTTATTCATTTATTAGATCTAAATAAAAAAGATAATTTATATTTTTCTATCAACACAAAAACGAAGGAATTAGGCCTACTAAAGAATGTTGTTGACTCACGTTTTAGGATCCCTCGGAAATCGAAAGTACGATTTGGAGCAATTTGTAATGTTGTAATTGTAGCAATTACAAACAGTACATATACACTCTGACATTTTAACACAGCACTAATTAATGAAACTATTAACTAGCCCAGCAAAAATATACATTGCAGTTGATTACAGCTTGTTTCACGAGTATCACCACACCGGCCACCTAGATAGCAGGACCAGTGTCGGTCGCACGTAAAATTGCTATCTGTCCGGTATTATGATAGCAAGGTATTTGCTATCACAGGATGGGAGAGATGCGATGTAGAATCGTCCGTAACGGTTTATAGTGCCTATTTGACTTGAGAATAATATAAAACTGCAGCCATAACAATAAAATACAGTGTGTAGTATATAGCAGTACGATCAGTTACATTTTCTAAGTTATTCTATTTTATTTTACAACATGAAATATAAAAGATGTGCAAATTTGTTAGTAACCAGTCAATATGGGTTGTGCAAGAAAACGTGAAAATCGCTGGGAGCAAGATCAGGACTCTAGGTCATGTCTACATCTCTCCAATCTCATGTGAAAGGAATGTGTATAGTAACATTACAATTAAAGGATCACACATATAATCGTATTAGCCTGCTAATTTTAAAAGGCTTATGTGCTGATATAATTATTGGACATGACATTATAAGACAGCACACTAGTCTCAATATTTCGTTTGGTGGATCTAAAGATCCTCTTTCAGTATGCAGTTTAGTTACTGCTCTTGTCCCTCCAGCATCACTTTTTAACACACTTACTTCTGATTGCACTCCTATTGCCATAAAATCTCGACGACACTCAAATGAGGACAATGAGTTCATAAAACGAGAAGTTGAAAAATTATTATCAGAGGGAATCATAGAAGAAAGTCGATCTCCATGGCGAGCACAGGTCTTAATCACTTCCAGTGATAATCATAAAAGACGAATGGTAATTGATTACTCTCAGACGATTAATAGATTCACTCTTTTGGACGCATATCCCATACCTCGATTAGAAGACGTTGTAAGGAAAGTGAGTAAATATGAAATATTCAGCACTATAGATCTGCGTAGTGCGTATCACCAGATACCTATTATGCCGAAAGATAAGCCACATACGGCTTTCGAGGCGTGTGGTGGATTATATCAGTTCTGTCGAATTCCTTTTGGTGTAACGAATGGGGTAGCATGTTTCCAAAGAGCTATTGACGCTATTATTGAATCACAAAATCTAAAGGACACATTTTCGTACTTGGATGATGTAACACTATGTGGACGTACTCAGGAAGACCATGATATTAATTTGCAACGTTTCCTCAAAGCTGCAGATAAATTTCAACTCACACTAAATGAGAATAAATCTGTCTTCTCTACTAGACGTATCAATTTATTAGGCTATACAATTGAGAATAAAACTATCAAGTCAGATGTTGAACGACTTGGCCCTCTGTTAAATTTACCTCAACCTTGTGACAGTCGCACTTTACGACGTGCAGTGGGAATGTTTGCACATTATTCAGGGTGGATACCCAAATTTTCCGAGAAGGTACGACCTTTTGTTCAATGTAAGGCTTTTCCTATGACTCAGGATGCTGCACTTGCTTTTAAAAGTCTAAAACAAGAAGTTGCAGATTCAATTGTAACTTCTATTGATGAAGACTCCCCATTTACAGTTGAAACAGATGCCTCTGATTTTGCTATTGGAGCGACTTTGTCACAGTCAGGGAGACCGGTTGCTTTCTTCTCTAGAACTCTTTCTAAAACAGAACAGAGGCAATCTGCTGTCGAAAAGGAAGCCTATGCTATTGTTGAGGCCTTGCGTAAATGGAGACATTACCTCGTAAATTGTTATTTTAAGCTGATAACCGATCAGAAATCAGTTATGTTCATGTTTAATAATACTACAAAGAACAAGATAAAGAATGAGAAGATTAAGAGATGGCAACTTGAACTGTCGTGTTATAAATATGATATAGTTTACTGGCCTGGACGAGAAAATGCAGTTGCTGATGCATTCTCCCGTATATGTTCTGCTACAGAAATGCCTGGAGACAAACTAAGAACATTACATCAAGCACTCTGCCATCCTGGAATAACTCGTCTTTATCACTGGGTAAGAAGTAAAAACTTACCATAATCACTCGATGATATTAAGAAAGTAACTACATCATGTAATGTATGTGCAGAACTTAAACCTAGATTTTCAGACACAATGGAAAATTAATAAAGGCAACCTCACCCTTTGAACGATTAAATATAGACTTCAACTACTAGAAATCGGTACATTCTGACAGTTGTGGACGAATATTCTAGATATCCCTTCGCATTTCCTTGCTCGGATATGAAGTCTTCGACAGTAATTAAATGTTTACAACAACTTTTCTCCATATTTGGTATGCCCTCTTACATCCATTCAGACAGAGGTACATCCCTTATATCGTATGAATTGAAAGCTTTCTTAGCAAGTCATGGTATAGCAACTAGTCGCACTACTCCGTATAATCCTCAAGACAATGGGCAAGCTGAAAGGTACAATGGGATAATATGGAAAACTATTTTATTAGCTCTGAGAGGCAGAAAGTTAGAAGTATCACAGTGGGAGACAGTTCTCCTGGATGCCCTTCATTCAATAAGATCGTTGCTGTGCACTGCAACTAACCAGACTCCCCACGAACGTATGTTTATTCATTCCAGAAGATCATCTTATGGTTTTTCTCTATTAACATGGCTAACAACACCTGGACCAGTGTTGCTAAAACGTAATGAGCGTCCTACAAAATATTGCCCTTTGGTTGATGAGGTAGAACTTCTAGAAGCGAACCCCGAGTATGCTCATGTCCGCTACTCGAATGGTAGAGAAGATACTGTATCTACAAAGCAGTTAGCTCCATGTGCCCAGGAATCGCCATCTATGTTACCACATGAGAATGACAACAAAGAGCGGGATCTCATAGAAAAACACACAGAGTTGTCGATGATGAACAGAACAGCATCCCTGTAAGACAGGACTCTACAGTTAATGGTGGGAACGAAAATAACAGTGAGAATGGTCTACAAGAACAGCAGCTTCGTCGTTCTAATCGGACAAGAGTATCGCCTAAGCACCTGGATGACTATGTTAGCAAATAACATCAAAGAGGGGAAGAATGTAGTGAAAATGAATTATTTGGTGTCATAGCAACGTGTTTGTTTGTTGTAGTAACCTGTATTGGTTCTCTGTTTATTAAAGCCGTATATCCTAAAAGGTGTTTTCTTTACAAACTCGATGCATCCTGAGAAGTCTGGGACCAGTTGCAGGTCTACTTGATATCAGTCCACTTGCTTTCAACCTCCTTCTAACTGTTTTGGCCGAAATTGGGCGTCCATGCATGTTAACAAATTACTGGGCTACACTAGTAGCTGGCAGGTTGCGCTCCCTAAGAACTCTCAACACAATATACCTGTCTTCATTTGGATTTGTAGCTCTTGGACGATCCGAACCTGGTCTTCTGGTATATTCTAGGGTCTCTCTATACCATTTTATGGCATCATGGGTTGTGCTTCTAGCCATATTCATAACATTTGCAATGTAACGTACACTGCGTCCATCATCGTAAAGGGCTACAGCTCGAGCCACATCTTCAGGTCGCATCTTGTTTTAAGACAAATGTTACAACCCCACTTAAACTCAGAAAATGTAAAAATAAAGAAATAATGAATGATAACGATAATGAATCACAAATGGTTGAGACAAAATTGTTATACCTGAGACCCCGAAAGCAAAATTGTAATATTTGGTTGTAATGGCTTGTTTACAAAACAAAAAACAATCAACAATGTATACACGTCTCCATAACAACAGATGGCTACCATAATATTGTATAAGAAGACAATGTTTTGCAAAATACCAGCAAATATTAAAGGGTCCGTTTTTTTTGTTCCTGAGTGTAATATGCTTTTTGTTGATTTTGATGCTCTCCTCATGTGCTGTTATGCAGACAGAGTCCGTGGATGTGGCATAAATATACATTTAAGTGTTCTAGGCCTATAGATATTTTCACACATCACAATATTATAGGTACTGCAGCAACATGAACTTAATTAATTACAAATAATAATAAAAACAACAATGTTATGATTAAAAAGAAACAAATCCAGACATTTCAAACTGCATTTCTCGTGCTCACTCTTCGGCTTCCGCATTTAATAGCATTTCTACGGCCTTTCTTTGTAGCCTATTTCCAAATCATGCCAAACGATACAATCTTGTCCTGAAGAATTAATTCAGAGCTTTAACAACTATATTATGACATTGTGGCAAATAGAAATTAGAATTGAATGCAGAAATCTTCGGTTTTTAAGGAGAGAAAATAGTGAAATTTGACATTTTTCCTAATTGATAAATACGTTTCAGTTGTTTTATGTAGAAATATCATTGCTGCAACAACTTAAATTCCTAGATTAGTTTTATAAAAACATTTTGGGGCCCAAATTAAACAAAACTATATATATCAAGATAAAGTCATTCATTAATCTCACAATTAATCTACTGTTCGCTTAGGTAGTGGATCCTTTCTTTTCAGTTTTATAATCACTTCTTTCCGTTTTCTTTGTTTCTTTCACCTCGTGACATAGAAAACAAATGTGAAACTGTTCAGTTCTCTGTAAACAGTTCGGGACACAACAGAATTATATTTTTCGCACTTAACATTACATTCGTTCCGTATATGACTGTATACTGCACAGCGCGCTGGAATTACAATGGCCGATTTGTCGGCATTTTCCTGAGCAATGGATTTAGGTACTTTGAATTCCACGGACTCTGATATGCTGTTAATCCCATTTGTGGCTAGAAATTTACAGTTTAGGAAAAATAATAACCAATATTTGTATAATTTCACTAACATTGTGTGATTTTTAGGATATAAATGCACGCAACACACACCTAGCTATCCCTACCTAATGTCATGTTCATACTAATGTACTATAGACAAGAACAATTGAAACGAACGTACCGTTGCTACGACTGCTAAATGAGATGTCGAAGGCGTACTGCATGCTTAGTTAGTGGAAGCAGTAAATGACAAATGCCAAAATTATAAAAACATAACAATATAATTGATTAAATTATTAACATCATAACAATGTAAAAATGAATTGATGTGTGATTAACAAAATGAGTGTGACAAAATGAAATTTTAAAGTACAATAATGAAGATTCAAATCCATACCACTCCTACCAACACTCTTCATATAATATGATTCTATCCATAATGTTCTCTTCCGATAAGATGACATATAATATGATAGTAGAAACTAATCTTCTAAATTAACCTGCACACAATACAGGTCATACATATTAGGCTTTACTAGGTGTAAATAGTTTTTGGAGAAGTTTTAAAATAATTTATGTACTGTAGTGTAGTGTATTGAATTAAAAAAAATTACATCTTTGTTTTCAAGAACATTATTCCCCCCTCAAAAAGGCAAGGTTGTCAGATTCATCAGGAATCCTGGACAGGTGGTCACACATTTGAATTAATTCAATTTGTAATAAAACTGATTTTATTCGTTTTATGAATTTCAAATAATTGTATAGCACCTAAACGTTTAAATTTAATATACTTCTACAACATTATGAAAATTCCTTTAAATTAATTATTGGTCAATTCTGGAAAAATGGTCATATTACAGCCTTAACTATACGGAAAAATAATTCATGACACAGTGTTTAAATCCTATCAATAATACATCAACTTCCAAAGACAGTGAAGGATCAATACAGGCTACTGTATAATACCTAATACGTACTATAGTATTATCGTTTTTATTTCACTGCAACGTGATAGAAGGCGACAGGCGACATTGACGAAGACGTTGAACATACGTTGGACACGGCATTGAAAAAATTAATAAGGAATTGTGAAAATTCTTCACAGATACATTAAAACTGTCGATATTTCTCCTCATGGTAAATGTGAATGTATATAAAGAATAGAAAAGAGGATAGAGAGGTAACTCTTTTTTATTTAGAGAGTCTAAAGGTTGTCCTGTCCCGCGCCGTGGCGTCGCGGTCTAAGGCATCCCGCCTAGGACTCGCGTTACGGAATGCGCGCTGGTTCGAGACCTCATGAGGGAAGAAATTTTCTCATGAAATTTCGGCCAGTGTATGGGACCGGTGCCCACCCAGCATCGTGATGCACTTGGGGAGCTACGATAGGTAGCGAAATCCGGTTGCGAATACCAGCTATAACGGCTGGGGGGATCATCGTGCTAACCACACGATACCTCCATTCTGGTTGGATGATCGTCCACCTCTGCTTCGGCATGTGGGCATGAGGCCAGGAGCCGCCTGGTCGGTCTAGGCCCTTCACGGGCTGTAGCGCCACGGATTATTATTATTATTATTATTATTATTATTATTATTATTATTATTATTATTATTATTATTATTATTTAAAGGTTGTCCTAGACTATTTTCGACCTAAGAAGAGAATCAGTCCATTCAGGTGTTCATATAGGATGAGTCAATACTTCATCGACTAATTTTTTAAGATGGTCGTAAATAAATATGGTTCCAAGAAAAACAAAATGTTACAGATCTTATGATAAAAGACGACTTGGGCAAAGAAATTATAATTATATAAAGCTGTCAGAAAAACAATGGAAAGATAGAACGAATACATATTTTGATCATAAGGAAGATCAAAAGCATTGAAGATCTTTTTGCGATTTTGCAATATAGGCCTTGAATACGCCACTGGGAAATCAATGAAATAATTTGTAAAATGATTGCTATTTGTCATTATTATTAGTATATTAGTTATGAAATGTTAAGATAATTAAATAAATAAATAAATCACTGAATGAATAGACAGACAAACAAACAGACACACACAAATATATAAATAAATACACAAAAAATTAATGAATATGTAGGCCTAAATAAATAAATATTTACAGCTTTCAAGGAACCCGGAGGTTAATTGCCGCTCTCACCTAAGCCCGCCATCGGTCCTTACCCTGAACAAGATTAATTTAGACTCTACCACCATATCCCACCTCCCTCATATCCATCTTAAATATTATCCTCCCATTTATGTCTCGCTCTCCCCAAAGGTGTTATTTCCTCCGACCTTCCAACTAACACTCTGCATTCACCCGTACGTGTTACATGCCCTGCCCATCTTAAACGTCTAAATTTAATGTTCCTAATTATGTGAAGTGAAGAATAACATGCTTGCAGTTCTGCGATATGTAACTTTCTCCATTCTCCTGTAACTTCATCCGTCTTAGCCGCAAATATTTTCATAAGCACTTTATTCTCAAATACCCTTAACCTCTGTTCCTCTGTCAAAGTGAGAGTCCAAGTTTCGCAACCATACAAAAGAACCTTTAATATAATTGTTTTATAAATAAGTAAATAAATAAATAAATAAATAAATAAATAAATAAATAAATAAATAAATAAATAAATGACTTCACTGTGTTAACCAGAGCTGTAAAGTTGGTAGCGAAACTATTACGTTGTGTGATAGGTCTTAAATTTAGTACGTGTTGGAAATGACGTAGCAACGAACAGAATAGTAACCTAATCACCAAATGCCGATACATAAACAAGTAACATGTGTTACTTGAATGAATGAATCTATTGCAAAATTTAGAAATGCAACATCGATTTATTATTTTTTTTATTTTTTTAAGTACTGCAAAAAGTTATTCACTAACCGTAAATTGTAAGTGACTTATCTGAACCCGAATGCTACGAAACCTTGGCTTTTCGGGCCTCGGGTTCTCAAACTTCATTCTCGACCAGGTAAGTCTCACTTGCAATTTTCGGAACATAATATAGGCTAGGGCTAGGGACAGGGAGGTTCAGTTCGGAGCAGTAACTATGACGTAATTACTCGGTTGATCCGAGTACAGTACCGAGTACAAATTTGTGGCGGCAGATTTAAAATTTGGGTAGATAGAGTCGATTTTAGAACATGCTTTGAAAGTGAAACCAAGTGTGTTTTAAAAGCGTTGTAGTAAAGCGCTTTCGCTTTGCCAATTGACGAGAAAAGAAGTGCTTCTCTTCAATGCAAAATGGCATTTGGAAATTTGCGTGATTGAAACTATTTGCGGAGTTATTTTACATGAAAGGCCTATTTAACCTTCAGTGTTGTTATATATGACAGATGAAATAAAATTGATAAAATAATTTATAATACTGTAACGTTTTATACTAGACAACAATGTAAATTTTATTATCTCAACAATAACTCTTCACTTTCTACAATTTAATTTCACTCCCGTCAACAATGGGATTTGCTCTCCGCACAGCAACACAGCATTCGTTATTGCACTCTACAAACGACAATGACAATTTACTTGGTCTATTACGAACAACAATGAACTGTTAATCTTAACTAATATTCACAAAGCACTAATTACAACACAGAACTGTTAGTTCTCAGTTCACAGCTCGTTTGTCTTGGCTAGTTCTTCTAGCTCAGTCACTCGCGTTCACAGAATCTCGAACCCCAGACCTTCAGAGACGATCCGATTCGAACTCAGGTCCCCCAACTGCGGTCCACTGCACTCGAACTCCGGGCTTCAGGCTCCACAGTTACGGACACAACTCAAGTCGCGCTCTGGTCTCGAAGCTGGCTTCACTGCTACACAAGACTGTCTGGCTTGCTCTCCACTGACTTTAGCAACACTGGCTTACTGACGGGCTGAATCACTCGCGTTCACTCGCGCGTTGTATTTATAACTAAGCCATAGTTTCTCGAGAGTTCGCGGTCGGTCGACAGATGCCTAGAAGATAACGGCTATCCAGACTTCTCTGGATCTTTCTCCTCAGTCACCAGCTGCTTTACTTTCCCCTCTCTGCCGCGGAACAGCGTGTCGTAACCTCCTCTCTCCTCTCCCTGCCGCGCGCCGTCCCCCAGTGCTCCGTGGAGCCCGTGTCGACTCACGCGCGACCTGCTCTCTTGCGGGACGCTGGTCGTGAGTTCGAATCTCACGTCGCTGTCACAATACTAACAGCTAATAAATTAACATGTGATGTAAACGTTAAACTCTGCGGATAAGTAAAAAAGAAGATCGAAAGAAACGGGCTCCAAGAAGTGCTGCCTAAAGCACTTAAAAAATAACACACAACATTCTCCTATTAGTATATTAACTGCATAATATATCTGAAGTGAATTAATCGTCGAATTTATCTCGAGCATTTTAGGTCTTACAAATTGTGTGTTTGTGTGTGTGTGTGTGTGTGTGTGTGTGTGTGTGTGTGTGTGTGTGAACGTGTATATTCCCGTTATGTTATGTAACTGATTTTGATTATGTGTCATTTTCTACTTTATTTTATATATTATGTAACCGATCATGACTATTTGTAATTTTATATTATGTAACCGATCTTGACTATTGTAATTTTCTAGTATATTTTATGTAATTTCTAAGGTATTTTCTGTTGTGTTGTTTTGTAATTTAATTTTGTATTTCATGTATATTATTGAAACCTGGTCGAGTGGAAGAGAAGGCCTCATGGCCTTAACTCAGCCAGACAAAATAAACCTGCTGCTGCTACTGTTATACTACTACTACTACTACTACTACTACTACTACCACCACCACCACCACCACTACTACTACACAGAATTACTTACTATTACGGAAAGTGGATAAAATAATAAAAAAAGTGGAACCTTGAACTGAAGAACATAATGTTTATTTATTTTATAACATCACTTGCCTTTCATACAATCATGTTTTCTTCGGTGAAGAGTAATATTATTCATAAATTAAAGTAATTCGGTAACATAATTGGTAGATATAAATCTAAATAAAATGATGACTCATGAGGTAACACAAATCCAATAAAAACAAATATAATGCACTTTCTTTTTAACATATTTCAATATTAACCAAACACTCTTAATATAATAATAATAATAATAATAATAATAATAATAATTCTTAAGGCTTTTAAGGAACTCAGAGGTTCATTGCCGCCCTGACATAAACTCGCCATTAGTCCCTATCCTGAGCAAGGTTAATCCAGTCTCTACAATCATATCCCAACTCCCTCAAATACATTTCAATATTATTCTCCCATCTACTTTTCGACCTTCCCAAAGGTTTTATTCCCTCCGGCCTCCCAGCTTACATTCTATATATGCATTTCTGGATTCCCCCATACGTGCTACATGCCCTGCCTATCTCAAACGTCTGGATTTAATGTTCCTAATTATATCAGGTGAAGAATAAAATGCGTGCAGTTCTGCGTTATGTAACTTTCTTCATTCTCCTGTAACTTCATTCCTCTTAGCCCCAAATATTTTTCCAAGCATCTTACTCTCAAACACCCTTAACCTCTGTTCCTCTCTCAAAGTGAGAGTCCAAGTTTCACAGTCATATAGAAGAACCGGTAATATTTATTGTTTTATAAATTCTTTCAGTTTGTTTTGAGAGCAGACTGGATGATAAATGCTTCTCAACCGAATAATAAAACGCATTCTGCGGTTAATTTCCTCCCGAGTATCATTTATATTTGTTACTGTTGCTCCAAGATATTTGAAAATTTCTACCTCTTCAAAGGATATATTTCCAACCTTTATATTTCCATTTCGTACAATATTCTGGTCACGAGACATAATCATATACTTTGCCTTTTCGGGATTTACATTCAAACCTAGCTCTTTACTTGCTTCAAGTAAATTTCCCGTGCTTTCCCTAATAGTTTGTGGATTTTCTCCTAATATAATCACGTCTTCCGCACAAACAAGGTGCTGACGTAACACGTTCAATTCCAAACTTTCTCTGTTATCCTGGACTTTAATAATAGTAGTAGTAGTAGTAATAATTATAATAATAACAATAATAATATTCATAATAATAATTATATTATTATTATTATCATTATTATTATTAATACGTACAGTAATATGTTCAGATTGTCAGTGTGCATCAGGCTCATTTGTCAAGTCATATAATAGGATGAATTCCTCTTCAATACTAGAAATAATTTGTCCTGTAGCAGAAAATATTTAAATACAATAGTACCTGCGTCATTGTCTTGTAGAGCTAAGTGAAACACGTGAACTCTGTTTTAACGTTTGAACTGACAGGTAACGGCTACAGTTAACCGATTAACTTCGGTGCTCCGCTGCCAAGCACAAAAACCGATAGAACCGAGTTACTCAACAGTTCTACTGGCTCCGCCCCCAGCTCTAATATAGGCCTACTATTTGGTACGAACTTCCTAAAACTGGGACTAACATCACATTCTAGTATATACAGTCATGAAGCTCAATACGTAGTAAATATCCATCCATAGATAGTTGCTAATCACTAGGATCGCTAATATCGCCTCATTACAGACAATGCGAAATAGTACCGGCACAGTCTATTGTTCCTAGCACCCTCGAAACTCAAGCTTCGTTACTGTATATACTCGACTGTGCTAACATCATAAATTTTGATGTTATGTTACCTGATTGACTAGTTTCGATATTGTTTGCATCATCCTCTGAATCATTTTATTATTATTATTATTATTATTATTATTATTATTATTATTATTATTAATACCAGTTCCCACACAACTTGATGAAGAACTGCAAAATTATTTCTTTTTAATAGCAATACTGTTATCTTAAGTAAGTTTTGTAGTTTTCAGTAACATATTTCGACAGGTTACACTTCATTGAGTTATTACGTTGCTTTGAATGTTACATCTTCATTATTACGGACGAAAATAACTTTCAAAATGTCTGCTAATCTTTCTGGAAAATAAATCTGAAAAAATTGTATTTGAACTTTTACCTAATGAACTTGGTTTGCAGCATTTGCTGCACAAGCCACGGGTAAACAAGAAAACGGTATAGGTAATTAAAACAAAATAATATATGATCCTCTCAAAAAAGCTGAAAGTTACAATTTATAAAACAGTTATATTACCAGTTGCTCTGTATGGTTGTGAAACTTGGACTCTCACTTTGGGAGAGGAACAGAGGTTAAGGGTGTTCGAGAATGAGTACTAAACAAATACGATAAAGTAAGTAAATGCAAATTAAAGCGTCTATAACTAACATTCTTAAGTAAATGCAATTAAAAAATAGAAATTAATAATTTACAGCTTTGTTAATTTTTCTTGATAATTTATTTAATTTCGAGTTTAAATTTCACCGTATTTTTATTTAAAAGATCGGATATGAGAAATGAAATTATTATATAGCTTTAAGCCATGTTTGATACCAGCAGCCGTTAAATTTATCGACTCCGTAAAATGGGGTACGCATGATTCTTCTAGTATTATAATTATGCCAGTATGTATTGAAATTTTATTTTTTCATTAAAAAAGGTAATAATGTATTTTTGTATACCTGTTTCAACTTAAAATACTAAATTTCGAGTAGAAAAATTTAGTAACGTAATCAACAGATTTGTAGACATAGGCTATTTTGATTATTCTCTTCTGAAGTAATTCCAGTAGCTTTCTTGTGGATTTAGGAACACTGCCCCAAGCGACAATACCATAACGTAATATCGATTGCACCAAGTATAAATAAATTAATATTAAAAAAACTTAGCTCTAAGGGGGACTTAGGAACATAGTGTAACAGATCTATGTAGGATTCTATGTAATGCAGTACATAATAGTACAAATGTTTGTGAATTTTAATACTGTGATTATAGTCAAGATGTATGGCATTGTGTGATTAATATCTATATTTTTGTTTCAGTTCAGTAGGGGCCGATCGGATATGTATACTATGTTGACAAACTCGAAAATATTTACAGACAGTATCTGCTTCCTCGTCGACAATTTCAAGTTTCCTATGTATACTATGTATACTGCTGCTACAGGACCGTAAGTCAATTATGCAGTGATAAGTAGAACAAATAATTTCATACCCAACTCTTACTATCAGCGACCGGCCGGAATCTTAGCCATTATTCTTTGAAGTTAAGTGAGTAAGGAGTTTGTGCAATGAGTAAGCTTCGTGTTTCAGCTACCTGTGAGCTGGAATGAAGTTATCAATAGTTATTAGAGGAGAAAAATTCGCTCCGGCGCCGGGGATCGAACCCAGGTCCACGTTCTACGCATCAAGCGCTCTAACCACTGAGCTACGCCGAAGTTCAATTCGCAGTACAGGATCAAAACTCCCTCCTCTGGTGGTTTTCTCTCTGTGGTCTTATTCTATGTTCGACATATAGTATGCTGACACATATTAAGTCAATTGCCATTATACAAGGACCGCACTCAATTGAGTGACTTTGGTGGCCGCGATTCCACAGTATATGCACCGCTGGGGAAGAATCTACGTAAAGATTAATTTTTGGTCTTATAGAATTTATCTGTTATGGTAACAATAATTATTAGAGGAGAAAATTTCGCTCCGGCGTCGGTGATTGAACACGGGTCCTTGCTTCTACGTTCCAAGCGCTCTAACCACTTAATATATGTCAACATATATGTCGAACATGGAATAAGGCAACAAAGGGAAAAACACTAGAGGAAGGGGTTTCGATCCAGTGCTGTGGAATGAACTTCGGCGTAGCTCAGTGGTTAAAGCGTTTGGTACGTAGAATGAAGTTGTTTAATTCGAAGTATATGTGACGTCACAACACAGGTATAGGTACGTTCGTAAATAAAATAATTGCGCATTCTCTACCCTTTCGTTATAGTAAGTCAAATACACAATGTGTCTTTAACTTCAGTCTTTAGGTAGCTGGATTATTAAGCCTAGCAATGAGACAAATGACTTGACAAAAAGTAGCGGTGCGCGGCATTGTACTATTTCCACATCAAGGACAACAACCACAGTACACACATAAAATAATGATTTCAAGAGTAGGGCTGTCTTGTTTATTACAAAAAAAATGAACATAATCTTTGCTGTGAACTTTTAAATTAAAATGATAGGCTACTGTTGCACGGACACTACTCATAATGAAGCGATTTATAAACTTAGTTTAAATTTAACACATGAAAGTGATCACCATAAATATATATTTCGAAATATTTAAGCCTAAATTACAACAATCTTTGATGTAAAATTTCAACTTAAAATGTTGCTGTATCAGAGGCACTATTCTCAATAACATGTTTAAGACTATTACAATAATATTTGATGTAAAATTTTAATTTAAAATGTTACTGTATCAAAGGTAACCCTCCTAATTAAATGTTAAACTCATATTGCGACATTCTGTGTTGCAAAATTTTAACTTAAAACACCGGTACAACTGTAGCACAGGTACACCCTTCTGTACTAGTGGACTTTCCAACAAAACATTCAAATTGTTTGTCCTCAACTTTGTTGAATGTTGGTCTGCACTATCACTTCATACATATCTCTGCTAAAATCTTCCGCTGGTACTGAATTACTATTTGAAGGTAGATCGTCAGACTCACTCCTTTGTATCAATTAACTTATTTCTCTTCTGTCTAAATCAGGCGTGTCAGGGTGAACGTACAGAAGCTGTTACAGAGAGCAAGTTTAGATAGCTAGACAGCTGAACAGATAAACTCCATATCCGAAGATAGCCGATCGTTGGTTCAAGTCACAAGCGTGAGCGAGCTAAGTTGTAACTATCGTGGGAAAAATGCTACAGGGCTACACTTTTTGAGCTGTACGTAATATTCGTGGTACAGTACAAAGTTGTTTTCGGAGGAATTTCTTAAATAGTTTACAATAAATCAATAATGATAACAATAATAATAATAATAATAATAATAATAATACTGTTAAGAAAAACTGTAATAATTTACAAGTGAAGCATGAAGAATCATACATAATAAAAATTATTTAATCACATTACTTCATTTCTCGTAAATCGGTTTAGGTAACTGTCTCTTATTTTAAATTTATATTTTAATAAAATAAAATGGAAATAAATGATAATAATTAAATTACAATACATAGGCCTATCCTAATGTTTTCTATAATAGCTATTGAAGGGCTGAGTGACGTAACGATACAATTGGCGCCCATTTCTGCAAGCCTGCATTAGTAAGAACGTACCTATCTGAACAGATTCCATGTCTCAAAACAGAATAAATCACTAACAATTTACTCTTTTTCATTGACATAATAAGCCTCTCTGTGTACAACTGAACATATCCTTCTTCTTCTGATAAAACAGTGAAAGCTATTTCTCACAACATTCCGCAAATATTAAAGAACATGTATTCACATTAACCTATGATCAACTGAACAAGTCAAAATTTGATTTTTGTCCTCGTAGATTGGGAAAATTGCACACTGTGCGTCGTGGCAGTGTTTCGACTGAGCCAATCACGGGTATGACAGCCACGCATAGGCGGAGAGAGAACAGTTTCCTTGTGGACGCGGCAAAGCAAAACCATAGATTCCCGATATAACAAGGTTATGGGGGACATTATTTACCTTCTCCCCTCTTTATATCTTGACCGTGTTAGAGCATAACGGAATATGATAATTTAATAAAGGTATTTTCGGGGGGTATATTTCTTAGTGTTACATGCATATTCGCAACGTTTCGGACCGAGTTGTATATGGCTGAACTAGGTCTACTACAAATTATAACAGGGAAAACATAAACCAATCTCCCTATTTTTCACACATAAACAAGTATATATATATATATAAATAACACTGTGTAACAGTGCTAATACAAACTTTTTTATCTGAAATTTACCTTCCTGAAGATTATCATAGGGCCATTTCATGTCAAATCAACACAAAAAAGTGGACTTTTCAACCCGACCACCTCAGATTTTCATTAAATTTGGTGGGATGGTAAAGAACCTTAAGTTAATTATGTAAAATTTTAGCCCTCAATAATGCACGATATCCATACAGCAATTCTGTCAATACGAGAAAAAATGTAAAAATGTCGCATACTATGTCAACAAAAATAATTCATAACTTCTCTTCTAATTGAGGTAGAATCTTAAGCTTGGACTTATTTTAAAGCTAAGGGATCATAAGTTTCAATAAAAATAGGTCTGGATCAAAGTAATGAATTCTTTATTGAATGGTCACGTGAAACACATTTTAACATTGAATATCTATAAATTCGGGACATAAATTATTTCGCCAAAAATGTATGTTATATAGGTGAGAGTATTCTCCCTTGGTGTAAGTTTCATTTTGGAAACGTTTCAGGAATATCAGTAAAAAAATATATCAATGTATTGGTTTGTAGCACTTAAACCCATCTTACACCAACACTGCATAAGCGCGAGATCGTATTTATCTGATTATCTGCGTCGTCGATCTGTCAGGCCGTCATGAGTGGCAGTTTATACAGTCTTCAATTTATACAAAACGTGCGATCTGTTTCAAGTGCACTGTCGTTAGTTTTTGTAGTATGTGGTAGTTCTGTGAGATGTAATGGAGTCGCGTTTTAAGTTATAGGCCTATGTTTGCTGCAATCCCTTCGAGAAATTAGGGCACTGTAATTAGAGGAAAAATTTAAGAAGTGTTATATCGTGGATGCTTAATGTATTACCTCTTTTAAAACAGGAACAAAAGGTGTGCGCTATGTGTCGCAAAGAAATAAAAATATAATATGATGCTATTACGCAGAATCCTCAGAATGACTCTAGTAATGAAGAATACGTCGATTCTACAGCAAATGTAAGTTCATTAAATACAAGTCTTTTTGACCAAGGTGTGTTCCTTATTAAACAAAAAAGGCTACAGCAAGAGAGACAGAAATTTGAAAATATTGTAAAAGATAAAGTCTTCGATATTAAAGACGCCGAGGAACCAGGACCTTTCTGATTCTGAAATTTTGTCTCAGTTGCAGGAAAATTTTCAAAATTCAGGTATAAGTGAGAAAATCACCATTTTAACACTACTACCTAAAAGCTGGAGCGTAAATAATATAAAAAAGAGTTTCTTTCAGCTTTCGAATACATAATTCGGAAAGCAAAAGTCCTGGCAAAGGGAAAGGGAATTTTGTGATCACCAAATCCGAAACCTGGAAAACCCTTGCTCGCGGCTGTTGCCGGTAAAGTTAAAGAATTCTGTTGTTCTGACGAGATAAGCAGAATGATGCCTGGTAAGAAATATTTGTTGTGATTAAAGAATCAGTGAGTAAATCACATGAGCAGAAATGAATTATATGCAGTGTTTAAAAATTCTAACCCTGAAATGAAGGTAATATTCTCCAAATTTTCAGCTCTTAGACCAAGAAATTGTGTTCTAGCTGGAGTTAGTGGAACTATACTGTCTGTGTTTGTGTCCTCATCAGAATGTAAAACTTATGCCGAAAGCAATTTATTAAAGTTTCAGGTCTACGTGGATTTCTAGAAAATTTTTCTTTATACCTTCGAACTTATGAACATTTCTTGGCTACTATGGTGTGCAATCCTCCTCATATAAATTTCTTGTTCAGGAAATGTACAGAATGTCCTGAACCATTCAAAATAAGAGAGGGTTTAGAGAAATGTTACGAATAAAATTTCAGTGAATCAGTGACCTACAAGCAGTGGATGACGACTGACCGATCAACGCTTGAGACTATAATGAAACCCACAGACAAATTTTTCGACTGTCTCTTGGAGAAACTTGGTGATTTACTGACTCACTCATTTATATCATCTGAACAAAGTAAGTTGCTACGTGATATGATCTCATTTCTACAGCCATGCCAGCTTGTTGTGTTATGCGACTTCGCTATTATTTCGTAATCCAAGATGAAATTCAATCATATCACAGGACTAATGTGCAGACAACCATTCACACTTTCGTAATATATTATAACGAATCGTCATCCGATACAGTCTCTATTAAAAATTTTGTAATAATTTCACACTGCCCGAAATATGACACTACAGCTGTACATCTGTTTCATAAATATCTAATGGAGTCATTAAAACAAATATCTGTAATTCACCACAAAAATTATGTATTTCTCCGATGGATTCTCTGCTCAGTATAAAAATAGGAAAAAAAAATTCCTGAACCTCACATTACATGAAGAAGATTTTGGATTTCCAACAGAATTGCATTATTTTTGCATATCGCATGGAAAAAGAGCATGAGACGTTGTAGGTGGGACACTTAAAAGGTTTGCGGCTTGTGCTAGTTTGCAGAGACCTTCCTTTAAACAAATAATTACACCTAGGGAATTGTACGACTGGACAAGGGATCATCTCCCAAACATTAATACCGTTTATGTGACTGAAAAAAGCTATACTGAAGAGGAAAAAATGCTTGCTCTTCAATTTGCAAAATCCACCGCAGTGCCTGGAACACAAGTTTCATACAGTCCTGCTGTTTAGGATGGGTATTATACTTGCTAAGCAGTTTTAAAATGCAGCTGAAACAACGCAGCATCCTGTCTGGAAAGATGATCAGGCTATTTCATCTCAGCAATGAAAGGTAAGCATTTCTTACAGAACTTCACGTTTAACAAAATCGAGTGACAATAATTTATTTGAGGTAATAATTAAAAAAAATCGAATTATGTACTACATGTTAAATTACATAGCGAGATTCAAGAATATGATCAAATAAAATTAAATACAACGAATGTGTGGGACATAATTATCGCGACTTACACGGTTAGCTTACGCTTGCAGTGACATAATAATTTTTATCTTTGTAACCTATGATGATTCCAAGTTGAAACTTATCAGTTCATTATATCACTAATTGAGGCGTACTATATATTTTTTGCTTAAAATAGAACCCCCGCATTTTTAAATATGAATATATGAAAATTGTTTCACCATGTTTTTTTAGTGTAATTGAATATATGCAGAAAACAATATAAGCAATAAAAACTGTCACGTATTAAGAATGTATCACCCAATTTCTGTAAATTTATCTGGAGACGTTGTTGAGATATAATTTTAATTGAAGCGGCGTGCTTACAAAAATATGATTTTTCTTCATGTTTGAAACGCCACTGACAGAAAACGAAAAGTATAGGGCATATGAAACTCGGCAGTTTTAGTTAGGGCGGCATGTAAAACAATCCCTCAAATTTTGAAAGAAATCTGAGTCGGTCGGGTTGAGCTCCTTGTTGATTTGATATGGAATGACCCCATACGAAATGTAAATTGTAATTATTTTACTTAATCTCTCGTATTTAAGTTTGCACATTATACCGGGATCACTTTTCTTTTTCTACATTGTTCTGCAATATGTTATTCACATTTCTCCAAGTGGTGGTCTGAACGCCTGCAGACTTCTAACACATGAGTACAGGCTGTTACAAAACAAACATTGCAGTGCTTCCATTCCTCAAATGTTGTACATTCAGAAATTTTAACAAAATATTGCAGTCCAGAAACATGATCTGAAGACATTAATTCATCAATTTAAACACAGAAACATAATCATAAACAAAACAAGAAAAATCCTTTGAATTCAATATTTTCTAAACTTAATAGAAAAAAAAAAGGATTTCAAACAAGTTTGGAGGGCAGTACACCCCATAACTCCGCCTATGTAGCCACGTGCTTGTGTTTACGTCAGGATTATATTAACAGCGTGAAGATTAGTCTATTCATGAAAATCTGGACATCTATATTTTTAACCTTCACATACTTTTTAGATAAGAAATTAAAACGAGAAAAGAAATTCTAATATAGACACTACATTTGTTTCATTTGTTATTTTACGACGATTTTTTAACTGCTATGGTTATGAACTGAAGCTGATAATGCCGCGAAATGTGTCTAGGGTCCAACGCCGAAAGTTATACTCTTATTCGGGTGATGAAAAACCCCGGAATAAACCTCAACCAGGTAACTTGTCCCAACCAGGATTTGAACTCGGACCCGTTCGTAGAGATTAGATCCTGAAACCTTACATATAGGCCCACTTATCTGTGCTGTAACCTACTGACTAAAGTACGAGTTCTTACCGTTGGAGGAAACAACTTTTGAGTTTTCCTTGATTTTGTATTACTGCAAGTATATCTCTCAAAATGATTGGGTACATCAATTGTTTTATGTTTGTTCAGGAATAGCTTCGGCGAAAAACAGCGTTAGACAGTGTATGGGGGAATCAGAATTACTGACTCAACGCAATACAAGTAAGAGTGCAAAATTATTACGAACCAAAGTGCAAAGGTCACCTTTATTCAACTTCCTCATTTCTCCATTTGGAATCATGTATTATTATTATTATTATTATTACTATTATTATTATTATCCTTACATAACTATCATCTAAACAATATATTAATTAACAGAAAAGGTTGTACAAAGTGAGCCAAAAGAACGGGCGATATTCAGATTCGTGTCTTTTGGGCTGCTGTCGGGTATTTTATCTGTTACATGTAACTATCCATTCTTCGTTCGATAGCATTCCTTTATAATGGATGGTTGGACGGTTGAACAACGTGCTTTTGTTATCAAAGCATATTACAAAAATAATGACAGTTTCATTGCTGCACAACGGTTATTTCGAAGTCATTACAACATCTATCGCAATGATCCGATATCATCAGCCCATGCAATAAAAACTGGATTCAGAACTGTGCAGTACCTGAATCTGCGTTAAAGGTATACATAATTTTTGTGGTGAATTACAGATATTTGTTTTCTCTTCTGTTTCGAGTTCTCCATGCCGGCCCGGATGGCTCAAGCGGTAGGGGCACGGCATGTCCCTATCGCTTGGTCCGAAGGGTTGTGGGTTCGAGTCCCGCCTCGGGCATGGGTGTTGTGATTGCATTAGTAAAAAAAAAAGGTAAACAAACAGAAAACAAAAATAGATAACTTTGGAAAACGGCCTCTGGCCGGTCGGAAAAAAAAAAAAAAAAAAAAAAGGTAAGCAAAGATCTGTACGTACCCCGGTAAACATCAACGTCGTAAGAGTTGCTATGATACATAGTCCCAAACGTTCTGCCCGTCGTCATGCAATTATTTATCTTCGCTTATCAAACGAATAATTCTTCATAAGAACTTATAGATGTATCCATACAGAATTCAAGTAGTGCAGACATTAAAATATGCTGATAAAGTAAACCGCATGACTTTTGCCAACAATTCTCGGATCTAAATGTTAACGAAGACGTTGTCCACAATATGCTGATGAGTGATGAAGCTCATTCTCGTCTCTCTGCATACGTGAATAAACAAAATTTTCGATATTTTTCTTTTACCAAAAGTGTCACTGGTCATCAACTAACCTTTAGGAACCATTACACACTGTCCAAGTCACATTTTGGTGTGCAATAGTGTCTTTTGGAATCATTGGTCCTTATTTCTTTGAGGATGATAATGGCACGTGTGTTACTGTAACATCACAGCGATATGTCCGAATGATGAAACAATTTTTCTCTCCACAAATTGCCAATAACCCTCTCATCAATAGAGACACGTGGTTTCAACAGGATGGTGCGACCAGTCACATGGCTAGACTTAGACTTGAAGAATGTGTGAAAGGAAATGAGTCCCACCTGTGGGATGTAGTGTTCAGAAAATAATTTCGTGAGGTAGACGTAAATGCTATTGTGTATACTTTAAATGTAAAGTGAAAGTTTCGTTTCAAAGTAATCAGTGGAATAATTATTAAAGTTTTAAAACAGCCCGTTTTATTGGCTCACCTAGTATAAGAGACCTTGGCGTATTAATCGGCAATAAATTATATTTTCACAACCACACTGAATAGGCTAAACCATGCAATAAGAATGTTAGAATAATATGTCGATTACTTATTCTTTTTCTACACCTGATTCTGTTTTAATGCTACACTATACATTAGTGAGATCGAAATTCGAATAATGCATCTGTAGTTTGGAACTCTATTACAACTAGGCTACTGTTTCAGTTCAATTGGAAAATATTGAAAGGAAATTTATATAATTACGTTCGTACAGATTCCTGCCTAATAAATAACTTCCGGTATAGCTATTAGCTAAAATGTGAGTACATGAAATGTCGCAGCTTGTATGCTAGACGTCAAGAACTCGATTACTTATTCATATGTAAGTTCCTTCAAGGTGACATAACTGTGAATATTTCTTAATCAGTGTCAATTTTCGTATTCCATGAAGGGCATGAGACCTCGCAAACTTTTCTATTTTAGAAATTCTAAATATTTCTCTCCAGTCTCCAGATGCATTAAAAATGCTAACTTGCATGGATGTGATTTCGATCCATTCAATGTATAGAAGTATTAGATCATGGCAATATCATTTGCTTTCATATTATTTGTAAACTCTTTCTACAAAAAATTGTAATATTGTCTGCAATATTTAATTTTTTACTATAAATTTAACTATATTATTTGTTTAAATTAACCATTGCAAAACATGTTCTTATACTTTTTTCCTGCAAGTAACAAGAGACACGGTGCACACACCAACGAGATATAAACTGCTGTCTCTAGCTGTTGTGAGGAGGGTAGGCTTAAGGTTGACGCTCACTGGCACGAACCGACCGGAACGGAACGAACCGGAAATATTCTGCGAGAGACGTATGCATGTATTTTAAACGGCAAACGCTCACTTGTCCGAACGGAAGCAACCGGCTGCCGGTCCTGACGGACAGGGTTCTCGCGACACGACCCTAGCGGAATTTCCGATGACGATCGTGAGCATTCGTATGTCTTCGCTGGTCTTCGGAGAAAAGTGTGTTGGCTGTTCTCAGTACTTTCCCACTCAACGTGTGCTGGTGCGTTGTCCAGACAGATTATTCTTAAAATGGGTGATGAAAAGTTAATTTTAACAGAGCTAATCGCGCTTCTGTGCTGATTGGCCTTCGAAATGTGATGTTTCCCTTCATTATTTCAGATGCTAATAACAGATGAAGTTTTAAACATTTTTCTTCGCTCATACGAAAGTACTAAAAAAACCCTTACTCGATCTTTACACAAATGTGGGAAAAGATGGTGAAATTAATCAAAACACTTTTTTATATTGTTATGACTAGAGCACGGATTGTATGTAATTACATATTCCGTTCCTACATATGTAGCTATAAGGAAAGCTAAAAGTCCGCGAATCATATTAAATTTAAATTTAAACTTAAATATACAGAATAAAGAATATAATTACAAACAAACAAGACAAATGGAAATAAAATAATACAATCAATATAAAAAAGGAGATACAGTAGTATTAACAAAATTTGAGACCGAATGTGCAGCGCTCGTGTTCGGTCGCAGTTAAGATATAATATTAAAAGGCCTATACGAGAATATAAAATAAAATAGGAAATAAAATTAAAATTACAGTTATAGAAATTATATAATACAATATTAATGTAAGAGAAATATAGAAAAAATAATAAAAATAAATAAGTAAAATAAAATAGGAACTAAAATTTAAATTACAGCGGCAATGGAATTATATAATATAATATTAACACTAGAGAAGAATAATATCGCACGTGAAAAGTAGGACTATATATGTATATATTTCAAAATTAAAGAATACAAATATAATATAGCTTGATTAATTCATACACATAGGCTATAATTTTATTTAATCAAATTGAAGATATTAACACGTTTCTAATTTTCTTGCTATATGTTAGTGGGTTACATGTTAGAAGTTCTGGGTGTAATTTAGTTAAAGCATTGTACAACCGAGGGCCAAAATTTATGCTATGCTTTAGACCAGCAGATGTGAGATATTTAGGTTCTATCAATGTTGAATTAATATTTCGTCTTGTGTCATAATTGTGTGTCTGTAATACAAACTTATTACGATTTTTATGATAAAATTTTAACAGCGTATAGTTATAAATTTGTTCAATATTAAATACATTAAATTCAGAATCAATTAATTTAGTTGGATAATCGAAACGTTTCTTCAAACAAATTTTAATTATTCGCTTTTGTAGTAAATTTAACGAACTAAGATTAATGTTTGTACTTCCACCCCAAACAATTAGGCCTATACCATATTGAATGGTAGACTGAATAATGGCAAAATAAACATTTCGTAGAACTCTAATGGTTAAGTAGCATCGAGGATTAACGAAAGGGATCATTATTCCGAAGTTTTAAATGTTTTTTTACATATTTTGGTGCATAATAAATACTTTGGCATATATTATATATTTTTAAATATTTTGAAGGATATTGCATATTTTGAAAGAATATATATATATATATATATATATATATATATACACCTTTTTTCACTAATTTTCTCTCTACGTAATGCTCAAGTTATTTTTTAAAATTGTTTATAAAGCTTATCCCTTCGTCTCTAGTGCATAAATATAATTTGATAATTGAAAATAATAACGTATTCTGTCAAAAAATGGACATCTCTTTGCAATTCTAATAGTTTGTAGGCTATATCCCTTGAGAAGTAACGGTAAAGTAGGTACAAATACCAATGCGAATGGTAGTAGTGAAGGAAAGAATGAAAATTACACTGTGGGTATGATCGTTTCGCACAAACACCCCCAATCAGTTTCTCTAAAAGAAAACAATAGTTTTTTCTGTTTTTTTTTTAAGAAACTTATTTTGACATCAGGTAATACAAGTAGCAAGCCTACTGCCATTCGCATCCAAGTTAAAAGACTGGATTTCAATTGACGATTCCTTTACTAAAATGGTAAAATCGTGCAGTCCAAAGTGTGTGACAAACGCATTGGGTGCTCCATGAAGTCACAATTAGAATAGCATTTAAAAATTGGACTTTATGTGAGAAATAAAAAACGTGCTCCGTCGAAAAGAAAAAGTTCTTCTTACACAAGTGGTGCTGAAACATTCGTCTTCTACAAGTGAATTTAATACAAATTTGTGCATGGCAATGGTTGCTGCAAACTTATACAGTGGTATAAACTTGGAGTTCCAAAGTTCCAAGCATTCCTACGCAAATACTGCAACTTCAATATTTCGCATGAATCAACACTCCGGAAAAAATATTTGAACTGCTGCTATACTGACACAATGAAAACGATTAGAGATGGACTTGATGATTCCTACGTATGGGTTGCCGTTGACGACACGATCAATAACCGCAGAAAATATGTAAAAATATTTAATTATTAATTGCGCCTCCAAACAATGAGGTTCAATCACATGTGCACCTGTAATTTTTTATTAGTGTGCAAAAATACATCTAATAAAGCTTAGATTTTAAATTACCAAAGTTTTTTTATTTATTACATATTTATCTACATACTTCGTCATTTTTAGCTTCATATTTATGTAGTCTACATAGTTCTCATTTTCACATTACATAAAATCCTGGCTCTAGTTATGGACCCATATTTTCTTTTTTTCTTCCTCATCAGCTAAAGACTCAGTAAAATAAAATAATCTTCGGAACTACTATCCCGCTCCATGTTTAAACCAGACTGCCTGTCGACTGTACCGGAATATTCCGAGCAGTGAGCGTCAGTGCTTCCGCGGAAGACGGACTGCTGTAGATTTCCGTTCCGGTCGGTTCGTGCCAGTGAGCGTCAACCTTTACGGGTAAGATCCCCCACCCCCTTAACTTGTGCACTGCTCTCCCCACTCCCTCAACGTTTACAGTGTTCCAACAGACAAACCACACATTACACAAACGAATGCTTTTGGGAGCTTTACAGAGATGTAAAAATTGGCCTGTATATAAATTTTGGGAACGAAATTCCTGTTCGAGCCGAAACCCTTCCCTTGTAAGAACGTTATACTTATCTCACAACTGCATTAATTGGATGGACTCTTATCTTCGTGATTGTCAACAATGTGTCTCAGTACAAAATCGGTTTTCCTCTTGGCGATACACGAAAGTAGGAGTATCTGAAGGTTTCGTTCTTGGACCACTGATTTTCTCCATTTATTAATGACGTGACTACAAACTTACACTACTGCAAGTATCACATTTCAGCAGGTGACTTACAACCGACCAGACGAAATTGATGCAACTACTGGCAAACTTAATCATGACTTGAATCAAGTTTCTTCATGATCGAATAAGTTCGA
This sequence comes from Periplaneta americana, assembly GCF_040183065.1. Lineage (NCBI taxonomy): Eukaryota > Metazoa > Arthropoda > Insecta > Blattodea > Blattidae > Periplaneta > Periplaneta americana. Next base: position 366,752 of record NC_091118.1, read on the forward strand.
ACTTCGGATAAATGCTAGTAAGCCACAAGTTGTAAAATTTGGACATAAGAGACTACTGAACATAATGAACGACAGACTTGTCTCAATCATTACTGTTAATAATGCCACTATTGCGTACCATTCTGTCGTCAGGAACCTCGGTATTTACTTAGACGAATATTTAAATTGGGAATGCCAAATAAAGGAAATATCCAAGACAGTATGCTATACCATGCAATCCGATAAATTGATAAAACTGATTTAAAGCACAAATGTGTGTTTATGAATTTTTACAGTAGCTCAGGACGGTTGTGCTTTGATATACCATCCTACAAGTGACACTATCACTAGAAATATTATATATAAACTTAGAAACAATTCCAGGGACAGAAACTGCAAGCATTACAACAAACAGAACTTTTGCGTGTGAATAACAATCTCAGAAAAAGATGTGACGGATACCACTTTGAACATCTTTAACAGAGGTAGTGTTCAGTACCGGTATGAAAGTATAATTGAAGATCTCCCCGAAAAAAGGATGTACTGTCAAATTATTGGAGTGTGTGATTTTGGTAGAAAAGGTAATTTTGAAGCATTTGTTTATGACAATAAATTATTGCACTCAATAGGTAAATAAACTTTTGTCCTTGATTAGTCAAATTATTGTGCTAACAAATATAGGTCTAATTAATTTTAAAATAATGTCCTATTTAACGACGCTCGCAACTGCCGAGGTTATATCAGCGTTACCGGTGTGCCGGAATTTTGTCCCCCATACTTAAATGCCATCGACGTGGGACGAGATCGAACCCGCTACCTCATCGGCAACAGAAGACTAGAAATCTACTGACTGCACCACCGAGGCCGATATGTCCAATGAAATATGTTCCTTAAATTATTTTCCTTTCTACTGAAACATGAATTATAGTTTTGTTAGTTACATTCTTATTTGGGGAGCTCTTCTATTATGTGTATCCTATTATTAATTAGACTTATAAGAATAAAAATATGCCGGAATTTACGAATCGAGCCAACATGTTTAATGCTCTATATCGCCTGTCCCTGCTCAGATTATATCGTGTCACTCCTGAATGAAAATGGAAATTTAACTGCACAAATTCGGCAACACTGGAAAACATAGAATATCTTAGTAATCCACTCTAATGTTATGTTTACCGTGTTTATCGCTGTAGCTAAAAACAATTAAATGACAAGAAATTAATAAACAATAATTTATTATGATTTTTTGAAGAAGCTTAATGAAACAGAGAAATAGGTCGTTCATTACAGGAAGAGAATTTAAAAAAAAGAATATATAAAGATATAAGCAGAGTGAAGGTTTGAACCATGAACATTTTGTTCCAAACCAAAGTATGGATAGCTTCAGTTAGATCGCAGGAGTAACATCTATTTGCACAATACACTGTCTCCAGTTTGTGCACATAAACGGACAGACTGGAAGTAAAAATCAAATTTTGGATTTTTTAAATTTTACATTTGATATTTTTTATTTATCGCCTGTCGATATGAGAAAGGATTCAATCGAATTCGATGTATTTAACAGTAGGTTTCTTAAATGTTTAACAAGTTTGTCCCCCGACTCTTACAGCAAATTTCATAAAATCTTCTTGAAACTTTTATAGTTTATTAGTCTTATACACACCAATGACTCCAATGCAAACTTTGTTTTCAAAGTTAGTAATATCAGATTTACGACTTTTTAGATTTAAAATTTCTTTACAGTTAGAAATGTCACAATTCAAACTTAGATACGTATTTATAATGAATCTTGGCATGTAAAAGAATACCTGGAACTGTTTACGTGGCTTTCCAACATATCCAAAGCATATCATATCAGCCAAAATTTTCTTTCGAAATTGGGGGTCAATGTAGTCTTGTGTATGCGAATTTTCGAAAATTCTGTATAATAAGCCTGAAATGTCTTGGATTAATTGCAAGGAGGTAGTATTTCCAGAAAATAACTTAAATAATTTAAAAAGTATTTGTTGAATTCCTATCTAATTGCAACTAATATAGATGTAAGTAATTTACTACTTGGTAATTTGCCTATTTCTCCTTCATTTCAGAAATCTTTACAGTCTTGAGTGGTAACTACACTGTACTAGCAACGGATAATTTGTCCTATTTAATACTGGGTGCTTGCCTTGAAAGCTTCGAAAAACGTGAGTAAATGAAACACATTTCCAAAAAAATGTGTACATATAAACATTTGAGGGAGAACATGAGCTAAAAGATTCTTTGATGTACTATGAACGCAGACAGATCAGGAAGAATAGTATAATTTCAAACTTTCCATTCATTCATACATAGTTTCATTCATAGTTTTCTGTCCAAGGGCAGGGATTTAATCGCAAACCCTGCATTCTCCAATATTTCCTATTTTCTGCTTTCCTCTTTGCCTTCTCATATGATCCAATGTATATTAATTTCGTCTATCATCTGATATTTTCTGCCCCGAATTCTTCTCCCGTTCACCATTTCTTCCAGTGCATCCTTCAGTAGGCAGTTTTTTCTCAGCCAGTGACCCAACCAATTCCTTTTCCTCTTCCTGATCAGTTTCAGCATCATTCTTTCTTCCCCCATTTCTTTCCAACAGAGCTTCATTTCTTACTCTGTCCGTTCACTTCACACGTTCCATTCTTCTCCATATACACATTTAAAATGCTTCTAGTCGCTTGTTTTCAATTCGTCGTGATGACCACTTTCTTCCCCCATACAATGCTACACTCAACACAAAGCACTTCACTAGTCTCTTTCTTATTTATTTTTGCAGAGCTCAGCAGAAGAAGTTTCTTTTTCTATTAAAAGCTTCCTTTTCCATAGCTACTTTTCTTTTGACTTCTTGGCAGCAAGTCATGTTGCTGCTTACAGTACTCCCCAAGTATTTGAAGCTGCCCACCTACTCTACTGCCTCATTTAGAATTAGCAAGTTTACACTCTTTATTTTTCCTGTATAACCATGGTTTTGGTCTTGTTTCCATTTATCCTCATCCCATACTTGCCACAGCTGTCATTTAGCTCCAGTAGCATATCTCTTAGTATTATCTCCTCTTCTGCTAACAACGCCATAACATCAGCAAATCTTATACAATTTATTCTTCTTCCTCGTACTATCACCTCTCCCATATTCTGAAAACAGTTCTTTACTAAATCCACCAGGTAGATAGTGAACAGAGCAGGTGATGAAGGGCAACCTTGTCGTACTCCTCTTCCTTCTGACATTTCTTCCCATATCCTGATTTTGACTCGTTTAGGGTTCGCATTGTTGCGACTAAAAAGAGTCTCCTGCCTATTTGAGTTTGATAGTGTTGAAACTTGCCGTTGATGTTTAGTGAAAGTGCTTGGAAGACGTCGTATTAATTGTTTGAGACAGATTTGTGAAAATTTGCACATATATCACGCTGCATATAAAGAGCCTCTTTACACACTTTCATCTCATTTGGTCCATGATTATATGAATTATACATTTTTGTAAATTTAAATTATTTAACAATTTTGAAGTAAGGTAATTTACCCAAATAAGAGACAGGGCCCTAATAAGAGATACCTTGTTAACTTCTCCGGTATAATTTGCCAGCTCTCGACAACTATGGTAAATCAATGTTAGTGCTTCTAAGGCATCGTGTTCTTTGTCTAACCTCAGTTGAAAGTAAGCAACGAAGCTGAGAGCAAGAAAAGTAATTTTTCACATTTTGAACTTTTTACTGTTTTTTGTTGAGGAAGAGAACAGCAGGTAATGTAAGCTACAACAAATGTATTATTAATTTTATAAAATTGCTAGCAAAATGTTCCATATAATAAGGTAGATTACTAATAAGAAAGATAATAACTTATGACCTTGGGTAGCTATTTCATTTTTAAGAGATACCTAGGGGGCCTATTAAGAGATAGTATCTCTTATTTAGAACCCTTATTTGGTATTATTATGATGCTCAACTTTGAGAGTTTACGAAAAGCGTTAATGCTTCCAGTCATGTCAGTTTGTCTGCCAGCAACTACATAAGAACCAATGAAAGATTAATTGAACTATTAATTAAAATTAATTACGAATTAGGTCAATCACTAATTATCCAGTGTCCTCAATTATTCATTACAAAAATTACTAATTGAAATGATTAAGTTATCATTATTAATGACTAAAATTAATTATTCACTGAGATGACAATAATATCAATAGTTAAAGTCAATTAAAATCAGCCAATCCGACAATATTATCTTACTTAAAGATTAAAATATAAGTGCTTAATTCGTAAAATATTCTCTATACATTTCAAAAAAAATTTTGTATAATTATAAAACTATTAAATTTAATTGTGATTCCTGATTTTGAAAATTTCGTTGGACCTGTGTAAATTTCGCCACTACAGCCAGTGCCAGCGTTCGTGGCGCGTGTTCTTGAATAAAAGGCCAGTCAGTGAGCACTTGTTGCCAGTGTAGCTGAGAACGGTAACACCCAACACGTCAAGTAAGCAACCTGTCACTCACAGTTGTCAGTCTTGTTGCCCACTGACTGCTTCAAAGGCAAGACACTCGCACTTTGCGTTTCTGGGATGTGTTCTTGAGTACACTGACCAGTCCACTGAATGGTCAGTGTACTCTAAGATCTGTGGCATCTGTTGCCACTTCCGTTGAGAGTGGTACCACCTCCTAAACAGATGTAACGTAAGCAATCTGCGAATCACAGTTGTCAGCTTTAATGCCCACAGACTATGGCAAATATAAGTTACTCGCGCTCAAAGTTCTCATTACTTATTTCACGCGCCAGAAACGGTGACTTTGGTTATACCACAGTTAGGCCTACAGAAGCAGCAGCAACAATCACCACCTCAAGAACCGTAAGCTTCAACCAGTGGGTAGTCGCATGTAAAGTCATCCAGGGCAGGAAAAGGAGCTATCATAACATAATTTCCGATCAGAAAAAAATGAGAGATAGTTTAGATAAAGAAAATCAAAGAAAACACGAAGCTCGCAAGAAGTTGTTAGAAAAACAACAAAAATCACAGAAAAACTCAGTCCAAAAAGCACTGCTTGAGTTCGTCCAGTGATGAAGAATCCGATGTGGAAATGGAATTAATTAACTCTAGTGACTAGGAATATGGAGAAAATTATGATAATGGAGAGTGCTCTTTTTTTGCACTGAATTTTTTTTCAGAGGACACCAAGGCTCAGGAGGAAGAAATAGATTTAGTGTTCAAAATGTCGTCGTTTGACACACGAAGACTGCAGCACTGTTGATGAACCTACCGTTTGTCCAACTTGCTCAATACAGCAAAATAAGAGTTGTGTCAATTAAAGGGGTCGGCAAAATAATTGCAATCAACTTAAAATTAAAACATGGAGATCGAAATTTAATATTCTATCATTTTTCTTTTTTCTAGCAAAATATTAACGTTACCAATAGTAGCCTAAATAAGATTAGTACATTCATGTCCGATTTGACCGAATTTGTGTTCTTTTCGTAAACCATCTTAATTTCACTTGGAAAAATGCCAAATAAACAACAGAATTTCTGTTGAGAAGAGTTGGGTCACTGTTGCACTGACCTCTTCAATTTTAAAATGTTCCTGAATTTATTAAAGTGTCTACATAACTTCACAATGTTATATATTGCTTCAATTTTCAGTCAAATAATGATAATTTTTGTCCATGTTCAAAAATAAACTTAAATAACACAAGTATCTCTTATTTGGAACCCCTTTTCAAAACATCGGTTTTACTTTTTTTTATAATTTAAAATAATAATAAAAACTGACTAAAATTTGTATTGTCAATTCTAAAAATAGACGAAATGCTGTATGTATTCCACTCATTCTGATTAAAAATGTCTATTCCCATCCTCATTTATGAGCAGTTAAAAAAAAGTCTCTCTTATTTGGGTACTTTACATTATATAAAACTTGGAACTTTATTCTCAGGAAAATTCAAATATCTTGGAGCAACACCAACAAATATAAATGACACTCGGGAGGAAAATAAAACGCAGAATAAATTTGGGAAATGCGTGTTATTATTCACTTTAGAAAATTTTGTCATCTAGTCTGCTTTAAAAAAACCTGAAAATTAAAATTTATCACACAGTTATATTAATGGTTGTTCTATATGGTTGTGAAACTTGGACTCTCAATTTGAGGAACAGAGGCTAAGTGTGTTCGAGAATAAGGTTCTTAGGAATATATTTTGGGCTAAGAGGGCTGCAGTTACAGGAAAAAGGAGAAAGTTACACAACGCAAAACTGCACGCATTGTATTCTTCACCTGACATAACTAGGAACATTAAATCCAGACGTTTGAGATGGACAGGGTATGTAGCACGTATGGGCGAATCCAGAAATGCATACAGAGTATGAGTCGGAAGACCGGAGGAAAAGATATATTTGGGGAGACCAAGACGTAGATGGAAGGATAATAAAATGGATTTGATGGTAGAGAATGGATTAATCTTGCTCAGGATAGTGACCGATGGCGGGCTTATGTGAGGACAGCAATGAACCTCCGGGTCCTTTAAAAGCCATTTGTAAGTTGTGAGTATACTATTTTGAAGAAAACACGAACCATATTTGTCGTACTATAATAAAATTTTTGAATAAAATTTGCTCCAACCTACTTTCAAATATCTCTGAAATATAATTCGCTATTTCATTTTTAGTTTTATCCCAAGTGCTAAATTTAGTGGTGAACTAAAGATAGAATAGCTTACAAAATAATCAGAACGCTCATATGAGATATATAGTTGATACGTATTGTTGTCTGATGTTCAAGTAAGATGTGAGAATTTTTATGTTTTTTTTTATTCAAATGTTATAATTTTTTTATAATATAAGTGTGTCACTAACTTTGTCAAATGTTTTTGAAAAGTGCATCTAATTATATCTATTATGTTCACTTTGTAAAATTTTAAATTTTGCGAAATTTTCTCCCCAAAATTCGACGTATAATTCCATAAAACTACACGAATTGATCTATCTGGTTTTCTATTTTGTGGTAATTTCCGTATGCTATATTGCAACATAAGCATTTAGTGTATTCAATTGTTCTATAATTTTGTTATTCATATAGCTAATTGTCTTATTGGCTACTTCTTCCTTCAATAAATCGGTAATGTTGCTGTTTATTTATTTCATATTCTTGTTCACTTTTCAGCTTTTATTCGAGTTCTGACTGATAGTGAATGGTTAGATGATGAGAATGAAAAAGATTTAAGAAAAGAACAAGAGTTTGGGATTCGATGAAAGTAAATTCATGCGCATCAACAGCACGATTTGTCTGTCTATAAGTCTTCGTTAAATAAGCAGTTTTATAACACACCTTGTGAAATAAAACAATGTGTATGACTGGAATATCGTTTTAATTTAATTTTCGTTGTTCAATCCTATCCAAATTAAAGCGTCCTTGAATAGCTCCGACCGCTATCCTGTTTATTCCTCTCTGCTTGCAAAATCTGAAGGTAGTACTAATGACAGGCTACAGTCACTAATCGCGATTATCGACATAATCGCGATCATGGTTGTAGTTCTTCCACGTCCCGTTCGCGATCAGGAGATTAATCCAGATTGTCTGTAACTGGGTAATAGTGCTGAGGCACTGCCCAGTGGACGAATGTTAGATTTTAGTAGGCTAATCTTTGGTTGAATGGACTTGATATTTTGACGTCTTCTGTTACTTAGGAAGTCGTGATAGCTGTCGGTGTGGAATTTTGTTACCCCTTTCATTGTTTTATACAGCATATGGCTGAGAAAAAAGACGAAGTGAATCGTCAGAAAAAGATATTTTGATTTGGTTGGTCCCGTGCCGTGGCGTCGCGGTCTCAGGCATCCCGCCTAGGACTCGCGTTACGGAATGAGCGCTGGTTCGAGTCCTCATGGGGGAAGAAATTTTCTCATAAAAATTTCGGCCAGTGTATGGGACCGGTGCCACCCAGCATCGTGATGCACTTGGGGAGCTACGATAGGTAGCGAAATCCGGTTGCGAATACCAGCTATAACGGCTGGGGGCATCATCATGCTAACCACACAATACCTCCATTCTGGTTGGATGATCGTCCACCTCTGCTTCGGCATGTGGGCGTGAGGCCAGCAGCCGACTAGTCGGTCTAGGCCCTTCACGGGCTGTAGCGCCACGGATTATTATTCTTCTTATTATTATTCTTATTATTATTATTATTATTATTATTATTATTATTATTATTATTATTATTATTAATCTTTGGTTGAATGGACTTGATATTTTGACGTCTTCTGTTACTTAGGAAGTCGTGATAGCTGTCGGTGTGGAATTTTGTTACCCCTTTCATTGTTTTATACAGCATATGGCTAAGAAAAAAGACGAAGTGAATCGTCAGAAAAAGATATTTTGATTTGGTTGGTCCCGCGCCGTGGCGTCGCGGTCTAAGGCATCCCGCCTAGGACTCGCGTTACGGAATGAGCGCTGGTTCGAGTCCTCATGGGGGAAGAAATTTTCTCATGAAATTTCGGCCAGTGTATGGGACCGGTGCCACCCAGCATCGTGATGCACTTGGGGAGCTACGATAGGTAGCGAAATCCGGTTGCGAATACCAGCTATAACGGCTGGGGGCATCATCGTGCTAACCACACAATACCTCCATTCTGGTTGGATGATCGTCCACCTCTGCTTCGGCATGTGGGCGTGAGGCCAGCAGCCGACTGGTCGGTCTAGGCCCTTCACGGGCTGTAGCGCCAAGGATTATTATTATTATTATTATTATTATTATTATTAATCTTTGGTTGAATGGACTTGATATTTTGACGTCTTCTGTTACTTAGGAAGTCGTGATAGCTGTCGGTGTGAAATTTTGTTACCCCTTCGAATGTATTATACAGCACATGGCTGAGAAAAACAAGAAGTGAATCGTCAGAAAAAGATACTTTGATTATCATTAGAGGTGTGGGAGAAATTTAATGCAAATATGAGAAAACTATGAACAAACGGCGAACGAATTATTTATATGTGGAAGGCAATAGAAGGTTGTTGGAAGATGTTCCAATTCAATTAATTTTCGATTAACTGATTCCATTTGTAGATGTTTAATTTGAGCCTCTATTGCGATTATAATTTATCGTTGAGTTTAGAGTTCATTTTAAAAACATATTTTATTACAAAACAATATAATAGTAATGACATGTCTGAATACTATCATCCATGGTAATGGTATGAACTATACAGGTTATAACCTCTCTTTACAAAATAATGTAACTAGTAATGGTACGTACAAATTATAAGTAAGGATGGAAGTTCGGACACCGAACATATGAAGTTAACTAGTCACGTTTATACCGTTGCTGACGAGATTATACAGGGACATCATTTTATTTTCACTTCAATTTTTATTGTACCTGAGTTTTTTAATGTACTTCACTCCCACTCCTTCTACTAATGAAGTTAAACCGTCCTCCACACAGATCCAAGACCGCATATACAGCCATAGTAGCATACGGTCATAGTAAACAGTACGTTCCAAAAATATGTTCGCGTTTTCCAGTGACGAAAGGGCTTTCAATATTGAATCATTTTCGCAAAGGAACTGTCTTCCATTTGCCTACGTCGCATACCGGTTTCCCCCACCTGCTTCTATTCGCCACTCTGTAAAGGCTAGTGGCTCTGCTGTCTTAGCTCTTTCCTGAGAACATTAATTTTTGTTAGGAATTGGACGTCTACGTAATATTACACCCATACAACTGCGTAAAATAACTTAAATAAAAGGGCCTCGTTAAGTAATTAAATGTCACGTAGTTTCCTCCCTTTTCCACGACCCTGCGACATAATCACTTGGATGGACGGTAGATAGCATGTATGAGCAATTTTTATCTTTTCGGATCGGGCAGAAGTGAAGACTGATTTTACAGTACGTATGGTACTCTTTTACAGAGTACGTACAGAATTATTTCAACATGAGTTACTGGTACGAAGGACGAAACTGGTAATAGGAATTAGGTACAATAGTCTATAGTAAGACAATATGCACATTAGAACTGAAGCCTGTATCGAAATGAACGGCTACCATTTTCAAAAATGTGTTTAAATATCCATATTATGATTATTTTTCAATTTAACTTCATTCTCTATATTGTACGCTAATGTGCTGTAGACAGTATAATATATATTGCATACTGAATTCGTGCACATAGACAGCTCAGTTTCTGACTAAAAACACTTATTGTTAATACTGTACTGTATTTTGATTAAACAAAAACCTAATGGAAATTATAAAACTCAAAATTGCGATATTTTCTATTTTACGTAAATGGATGAACTACTTTTCTCCCCTCCTATACCCAGTAAAGTGATTTGTTTGTATATTACGGCAGTATCATCGAACTCCATTCGTGGAAGGGGGTAGCAAACGGTGTTTTCGGTTCTCAACAAGGTATAGCCGGGTTAATATGAGAAATGTTAGTAAAAATAAAATGATGTTCCTGTACAAGCTGGCGCATAACGCTTGAAATACGGGTCTACGGTTCCCGTGTAACGCCAATGAATTCCGCCGCTCGGAGCGCTGTTCGGTTCTAATTATTCGTAGCAGAACACTTAGATGACTTTCAGATTTGGGACATTTAAAGGACTGACCGTTGCTTATTAAATGCTTCGTACAATATTTTATGGTCAATGGACGTAATTTCAAAACTTCTACATCTCAATTATATTAAATTATAAGGCTATAATTCTTACATTAAAAGATATTACATATTATAAACTAAGGCACTACCTTCCTATTATTCAATTCATACAGCATATCTTTTCGGAAATAATAATTAAAGGAACTTAATACATTTTACACGAACACTGAGTTACATTTAAGTCCGTCTTATAAGGTCCAGCGATTTTATTTCTAGTTCTCTTCATACTGCCTTGTAGAAAATTGTACGAACATCAATTGATTAACACTGTTCATTGTTCACATTATTGAATGCTATTGTAACTGCACTTGTACATAATTCTGTTGCTCATAATAACAGGCTCTAAAACACATGATTCACTTGTTACTTCAGCTATTCCGTTAACGTTTCCACATTAAAACTGGACGCGCGACTACCAGACTGCGAACGAAAAACATGTGGATGACATAAAAGTAGCCTACCGCTATTTGGGGTGGAGTAAGGGTTGGTCAGGAACTAGCGACATCTTGAAAATGAGGGGGATAGAAGGTAGGATTCTTTTCCTGCTACGACAGACTGGCATAGTGGAGTCCCACTGTGAGTTGCCCCAAACAAGGTTGAGAGAAAAAGAAAATAGACTAGAGCAGACGTCTCCAAAAGCGTACTCGCGAGTAAGCCCCTGAACGGAACCGAAGCCAGTACGTAATGAGCGCGCTTCCCTTACCCATCCCCACCTGTACTGTACTCAATGTTTATGCGCAAACGAAGAGCAGTGGCGGACTGCCATTATCATTGTGTTGGCCAAAGTGTTCCACCGTTTCACAATGTCTTCTAATCATGGCTGTAGTACAATCAAGGATGAATAGGAAGAGAATTTTTTTTTTTTTTGTATTAGTGGGGAGAATGTGAAATGCTTAATTTGTTCGAACATTCTTAAGGATGTGTTAAAATTCAACATGCGACGACACTACCCGACTCTTCACAAAGAATATCATACAATTACAGGCATGTTGGACATGTGAAAATAATTTATTTTCGGGCTATCTGTATAACTGTTGATTATACATAATAGTTAGTATATTACAATAAGTTTACACTCAGTTCCGCATGACAAACATATTGTTTTCGTTTAATTTTAGGTGAAATGCGTAGGTCTACAAATATTATGATAAATATAAAACAAGAAAATACAAACACAAATCACACACGTGTCATCAGTCTTAAACAAAAAAAAGCTTCTTGCTAGCTATGTTCTAGCTTGGAATATTGGAAAATAAATTAAACCCTTTACAGAAGCACCATTTGTAAAATCGTGCATACAGAACAAAGTCAAAGTTTAAGAAAATTAAATTGTTTCCAATTACAGTTCAAAGAAGGAATTTCAAGATTTTACAATCTTGCAATTGAATCTGAAGTCGAAACCACAATTAACCAGTTTGTAGCTTGCTTACTCACTTGCATTGGACGAAAGCACAAATAGAAATGACAAAGCTCACCTGGCCATTTTCATCCGAGGAGTTAATGAACATTTTACTGTGTCTGAATGTCTTCTAGATGTAATTACAAAATAGAACTGGAGAAGATCTTTTCCAGGCACTGAAAGGCACCATAGAACATAAGAGGTTGAATTTGCAATGGCTTGTGTCAATAGCAACAGACGGGGCTCCAGCTTCATAGTATGTCAAAATAATATACAAACGTATGATATTTCTTATTCTTTTGATGTTAATATTTGTAAACATAAGCACACCGTTGCCGCGATCCCACATTGATCTTTCCCATCTATTGAGGCACGAGTCTCTTTCCCTTCTCTAGCCTTATAGCACACTGCGAAACGAAGGGCTATCACCACGGTTCTTAACGAAAGAAAATTAGCTTAAATATGCATTTCATTGAATTCAAGCACCAGGACCTGGGACGTCGTGAGTACACTCACATCACGATCCGAACGCAGGGCACTTTCATCAAGATGCTTCTAGTACCTTCGCTTCACCTCGTCGTAACGTCCAGGTTTCTACCCTATACAATGCCACACTCCACACAAACAACTTCACCAATCTCTTCCTTAATTCTTTTTCCATAGTTCCGTTGAGAATGCGCCTTTTCCTAACAAAAGCTTACTAGATCAGTGCTATCCTCCTTTCTACTTCCTGGCAGCAGCTCATGTTACTGCTTATAGTAACCTACACCTCAAGTATTTGAAATTGTTCACTTGTTACTACCTCATTTAGTATTCGCACATTTATTTTTCTTCCGACAACCATGATCTTCCTGGAAGTTAAGTAACACACCAAACAGAGCGGAGGAAACTGCTTTCATCCTGAAATGTATGTTTACTCATTTGAAATGTAGATAGGAGAAGAATGGAGCGTGTGAAATGGACATAAAGGATAAGAAATGAAGCAGTGTTGGATGAAATGGATAAAGAAAGAATGATTCTCAAACTGATCAGCCTTCTGAAGGATGCACTGAAAGGAATGGTGAACGGGAAAAGAGTTCGGGACAGAAAAAGATATCAGATAATAGACGAAATTAAGCTATATGGATCATATGAGGAGACAAAAACAGTGTCAGAAAATAGGAAAGATTGGAGAATGCTGGGTTTGCAGTGGAAGACTTGCCCTTGGGCAAACATTATGAATGAATGAATTCCCATATTACCATACTTAGTGTTACACGTATATGGTACTCCTATTTTGTTCTATTTCAAAATATCTAGTTATATTTGGGGGAAAATATTTGAGGAAATTAAAAGGGTTTCGTAATTCAGAAATAGTAATTAGGATTAGGCCTCTAACAAGTCTAAAAGGAATCATTTCTGGAACAATATATTAAAAACTTAGAGAATATGTTTCATATCAATAACGAATTCGACTATTCATATTTTTAAAACAAGGAATAAGAATTTACTTCGGCCAAGCGCAAAATTGACTATTTTTCAAAAGCTTTTCCTCTATAGTTCTTTACAAAATTTTTAACACTCTGGCTATAACTTTTAAAGATTTTATTTTATTTTATTGGGTTATTTTACGACGTTGCATCAACATCTAGGTTATTAAGGGTCTGAATGAAATGAAGGTGATAATGCCGGGTGAAATGAGTCCGGGGTCCAGCACCGAAAGTTACCCAGCATTTGCTCGTATTGGGTTGAGGGAAAACCCCGGAAAAACCTCAACAAGGTAACTTGCCCCGACCGGGATTCGAACCCGGGCCACCTGGTTTCGCGGCCAGATGCGCTGACCGTTACTCCACAGGTGTGGACACTTTTAAAGATGGGTAAATGATAAACACAGCAATGCATGTGAAATCATTCTGATAATCTAGAAAATGAAAGGGAACAGCTTCAGTCAGCCGTATTTAAAGCCTTTTACCAACATCTGGTCAATGTAAAAATGAGTATTTTATCGTGGGACTTACTGGTTATGCGAGTGATTTTGTAAATTGTTGCGAAATGCCGTTTCTGTATATATCATTAGCAAGACGGTTCAAGAAGATACTGAAGAAATCTGATAAGCTTAAACAACTCTAGAACAAAGGTAGGTAACTTAAAACCCTGCCGTAAAATTGCGAGAAAACATGGCCAACTATACAGAGACAGATCCAAGGCCCACTATTCCTATCATTCATCCTTTCACACATCAGTACAATATAGTCTTGCGATGAAACTATTTTGAAATATAAACTTTCCGTAATAAGTATTTTATTCAATTTACCATCAGTTTTAGTGCAAGGACTACTATTTTTCCCCTAATCGAATTGTATTAAGTTGCAAGTAAAGGGTGTAATGTTTCTAAAACAAATATTAACACAAAATAACACGTCACTTCTTTTTTGGCTGTGCTGACAGGCGCTAGTCTTTCTCCCGTCTCAACACGGAACGGTCAATAATGTCATTCTGAATTAATAATTTGTTACTTAGATATATCTATCTATTTGGGCCTTGTGGCGATTTATGTTATCATTTCAACTTTTTTATGTAATTTGAGTAAGGGAATTTAATGTTCACGCTCTCAGATTATATCGCTTTCTAGTACAGTACTGTGAGAAAGAATGTTTAGAGCTGGAATAGAGTAATAAGTATTAATTCGTGAATACCAGATAATAATATTTGAAAAAAAGAGAAAAATCAGTAACAGGTTGCAGCAGAGTTTAAAAGCAGATACTTGCACATTAATACGCGCTTCCCTTATTGATAGTGTAAATTCATGAAGCTTGCAGCCGTTCTATCCAGTGCTCTTCACCAAAAGTACATTATCGACAGTGTCACTTGTAATACGGTACATGTCCGATTTTATATGAGGATGTCCAATCAGTTATATGTGATATGATCAGGGGTTATTTAGCTTATTTTCAGAGATGAAGGATTTGTGGAGCGCAGAAAAATTCTCTCCGGCATCGGGACTCGAACCCGGGGTTTCAGCTCTACGTGCTGACGCTTTATCCACTAAGTCACACCGGATTCCAGTTCCGATGCCAGATTGAATCCTCTCAATTTAAGTTCCACCTCTTAGTTTCCCTTTAGTGGCCAACCCTCATGCACTGTGTCACAAAGTTTTAAGTTTTAAATCTCCCAAATAACCATGGTTACGTACTTTTGTTGTGTGAGTATTGTGCGAGATTGAATGTATTGGTATGACTGTATAATTGTGTTTACCTCGAGAAATAATTTGAGGAAATTAACGCGATCCACAACGTTGTACATCGACGGAATTTTTAAGGCAGCTCATGTGCACGTAACATTCTGTAATATAGTTGTTTCCACTAAATTCAATGATATGATTAATCACTCTCGAAAAAAATCCTATTGTGTAAATTTTCCTTGCGTGAATTGTCTTTGGGTGAATTGCCCTGTGTCTATTTTCTTTTACGCCAACTAACTAGCGTGTGAATTACCTTTGTGCGAATATTCCCTGTGTGAAAGTTCCAAGTACCGAAAAAAATATACTTCTGCCCAATTGTAAATTCTAACATCCACGAGTGAATGATGATGCTATTCCATCAAAGTTTCTAGGTCCTGAACCAAAAAGAAAAATCGTCGAAAAAGGAGATTCTTTTTTCACAAAGAAGAAAACTGTTTCAGAACTATTAGAATGCCATAATTCTGGCACTATATCAGAATGTGAGACGTCTGAATGTGATAATATAGAACATGTGAAAATGAGTATCCAAGGAAGTGTTCAATGTCAACTGGAACTTGAGTGAGTGAGTCAGAAGGAAATAGTGGTTAATCCGACATCGATTCTGGTGAAGAGTATAATCTTTCCGATTATACAGACACTGAAAATGAAACGAGTGAAAAAAGGCAATCAAATGCTAAATAGCCACCGGCATGGCTCAGTCGGTTAAGGCGCTTGTCTGCCGGTCTGAAGTTGCGCTAGGGCGCGGGTTCGATCCCCGCTTGGGCTGATTATCTGGTTGCGATTTTTCCGAGGTTTTCCTCAACCGTAAGGTGAATGCCAGGTAATCTATGGGGAATCCTCGATCTCAACTCACCAAATACCATCTCGCTATCACCAAATTACCAATCTCAACGACGCTAAATAACATAATAGTTGATATTGATACAGCGTCGTTATATAACCAACTAGAAATGCTAAAGAACAGACAACTGCGTTAATTATATTGTTTACCAGTGCATTGTTGTCGTTATTTAAATTATGTTAAATGTGTGGAATATCTGTGACGGAAACTCATACACGTCGATCAGGTGTGTGTTTTCATATAAAAACTGTTTGCACCATCTGACATTCCTTTAGTTCGCAATCTTCAGGCAAAAAGTAAAACCAATAACTGGTAACGTTTATATTGCATCAGGAATTTATTTGTGTGGACATACCTTCAATGCTTTCAGATCATTTCCAGAAATAATCAAGATGTCTAAATGATATTTGAGGCACTCAGAAGCAAAGTGACACAAGTGACATTTTTTTTTTAAATTGAGGTAAGTGTATATTCTAAATCTTTAACGTCACTTCTGTTCAGAGAAAAAGTAATGTAAGTGTAGTTCCAGTCAGTCCTGCTCCATGTTGGCGATACTCTTATAGGGTAAACATTGGTAATTTCGTGGCAGTGGTTATTTCGTGATACTTTATCTTTGCTCTTTTGTCAACTAACCAATGGTGTTACGAGATCCAAATTTCCGCCAAGGGATTGCATATGTTGTCCAGTTTCCAGAAACATACAGCTAAGCTTTGTGTGACTATTGTAGTTGCTTCAGTGAGCTTTTATGTTTGGAGAGAGCAAGTTTGCGTCGACTTCTCAGGCATGCAAATTTTGTGGATGTTTGTAATTACATTAAAGGCTTATTACTAAAGGTAAGCATATGATATTTGGTACAAAGATTTATTGTATCTTCATGAAATTTTAGGAAATGTTTTTGGAATTTTAGATACATCTGTAGTCGCCATATAGGCTTAGCTTTACTCATAGAAATCTTAGCTGTTTGAGGGTAAATTTTGTTGAGCATGAACTGTTACAATTTTTAAAATAGTATAAAATGTATTACAATAGTAATTTTAGAAATCTGAAGACAAGATGTGATAACAAAAAAGAAAACGGAGACGTAATGGGTTCAGTGTAGCTTCTGTTTGATTTGCTATCATGCTAAGTGTCAATGATAAGTGCTAGATGACTTACTTGCAAGAATTGTGACAGAAGATGGAACATGGCTCCACCATTTTGGACCGGAGACAGAGGCAGACAATGGAGTGGCATCATGCAAATTCACCAAAGAAATAGAAATTCAAAAGTACACCTTCGGCAGGAAACGTTATGGCTGCTGTGTTTTTCGATTCAGAAGGACTCTTGCTTGTCGACATCATGCCACACGGAACCACCATTAATTCTGACGGCTATGTTGCAACTCTCAAGAAACTTCAAGCTCGACTGAGTCGTGTTCGACGACATCGGGAGAAGCAGGATGTTCTGCTATTACATAACAACGCACAGCCATATGTCAGTCACAAGACCACAGACCAGATCAGAAAATTCGGATAGACAACACTGAAACAGCCGCCTTACAGTCCTGAACTGGAACCGTGCGATTACCATCTCTTTGGTGAACTAAAGGATCCCTTCGCGGGACGAGGTTAGAAGATGACTCCCTTGTGCACGCTGCTAAAGAGTGGCTCAGACGTGTTGGTCCAGACTTTTACCGTGCTGGTCTAAAGGCCCTCGTTCCTAGGTTATGTAAGGCAGTTGAAAGGGACAGGGATTATGTGGAAAAGTGAAATTTTCTTCCTTAAGGATGCGTCTACATTCTGTGAAAATAGCAAAGCTGTAGGATAAAAATATAATTTTTAAAGAAACGTTATGCATTACTTTTGGAGTTACCCTAGTAATATAGGCTATAGTAAAGTCCGTAATAAAAGTGTTCACCCTTTCAGGGCAAAGAAGATCCCTTTTCAATTTCAATTTTTACTTTGATTTCATTCTTATTATGTGTTGATATGTATTTCTAGGTTTTCTTGCTGTGAATATTAGACGGAATTACTATGTTTGAAGTCTTGTAACAATAAATGAGAATTTCATTTGACTTTAATGAATTTTTCCACAATTCTTCTACCTCTCACGAAATTATTAATGCAATATCACGAAATTACCAAGGTTATCACGAAATAACCAACCTTTCAGCTTAAGTTGTAAAAGTGGTTTTTGGCACATATTCAAGAACGTATCCAATCTTTTATATCTCCAGATTTGTACAGCAATTTATCGTCTTTTAGATGAAAATAATCGGAATAAGGATATATTTGCACATTTGTATTTTGAATTAGTTTTCATGAAATTATCA
This sequence comes from Periplaneta americana, assembly GCF_040183065.1. NCBI lineage: Eukaryota > Metazoa > Arthropoda > Insecta > Blattodea > Blattidae > Periplaneta > Periplaneta americana. The sequence continues at coordinate 385,153 of NC_091118.1, forward strand.
CGAAATTACCTATGTTTATCCTATTACAATGCATACAGAGTTTTGTCTGAGGCAAACTAATACAAGTGCGTTGTTTACATAGTGTTGCGTTTTTTCTGTTTATGACTAATTAATTTGCCACAATGGAGAGAGGTAACATATTACTTATTCGAAACATCTTCGTGGAAGGACTGCACACATTGAGCTGGACCAACTATACAATAAGGATAACTTTTGCTAAGTGGAGCAACTTGCAATAGCTAAAGAAATGCATCCCGCCCATACACTACTCTATATTTGATGGACTGAAGCATGAGGGATGAGCCTATAATAAGAACTGCAGAACGTGGAAGAGAAAGTTCAAGGAATACTCGCGGTAGGAGTCCTACAGATGTAATATTCAACCTATCAGACACTATGTATTAAAAAGGGATCTATAAATATGTCATTTAAAATTGTCTCATCCAGATCTCAGATATTCCTCAAACTGTCAGATAATATCTGTGTAACTTCTACAAAATAAAGAGAGAAGAAATACCAGTCTATATCACAGACACCACTCATTGTTAAAACTTCAGTTGTGAAATTCCTCCATGGAAATTGGTAATTCCATAACACAGCATACAAATTCCAGGAAATCATTCCAAAAATGATCCTCCATACATTCTTAAATTAGATGCCATGGAACTACTCTGCAGCACATATAAGGATCATCTTCAAATTTATACAGATGGATCTCTAAACCCTGATGATGGGCTACCAGGAGCAGTGTATTATTTTTCAAAATATCAAGAAAGTTACTTCATACCATGTTCATCCTCCTCCGTCTTGACACTGAATTGCTAGTTATTGATGCTGCTCAAGGAAGCTACATTTATTATAGTTAAATATGTACCAAACCTATACGCACATAGAATTATTCCAACTCAGAAACAAGTAAACTAAAAAAATCCAAAAGGAAATAAATTTTCAATGGATATCTAGTCATTGTGGTATACCGGGAAACAAGAAAGTTAATAACGTTCCGAAATAGGCAACATATATGGAACCAATACCTCTTCAAGTGATATCTCTATCCAATGCCTTTGCTTCAGTAAAGTTTCATTTTATAAACTTATGGATCAACAATTGGTTCTCTTCTGAAAAAGGAAAAATTTTATAGTCCGTTCAGAAGAAACCAAATGACCTGGAAATGTACAAAACATTGCGTAGACATGTTCAAACATTTTTAACAAGAGCCAGAACAGGTCACATTGTCACACAATTACCTAAACCGATTTAATCTTTCTGATACGCCTACTTGTCTGTGATGTAATAATCATGATGATTTGGAACAAATTCTTCTATTCTGTCCATCCATAAACCACAAAAGAAGTAAATTAAAATCATCAGTACCAGTTGCAGAAGACACAGGCCTGCAGTATATATTGACTACACCCCAACTCTGGCTACTAGCAACAGGCATCTATAATGAACACCGTTCAAATTACCCCTCACTTCTCATGAAAAACAAAAACTGAATAGACCATAGTGGCCTTTATGTTGTCAGCAAACAGCTGGATACGTTAAGAAGATTGAAAGAGTGATTCTTTCGGTTATACAGACATATTTTGTGTTATAATATGATAATCAGAAAGCTCAAATGCTGTTAAGATAGGAATGTTTGAATGTTGTAAGCAATTTTCTTGTTCTTGTTTTAAATAATATATAAACACTAAAAACTTTTGCACTTATATAACTTCTCCACAAAAATATTTTCGTTGAAAAATAATACAAGTGACTTTAGGACCCTATTTTACCTAAAATGATTTACAATAGATAATTTCTATTTAGAAGATAAAAAATATAGGTACCAACATATACAACTGTAAATTTACTGCAACATAGTTCTGTAACAGATTTTTTTAATTTCCTTTTCAACTTCAAAGTCATTTATCTCAAAACTTACTAAATGCCACTTGTATCACTTTGCTGAGTGCCTCATTTGTTTCTTACCATTCACCGCACATGAGTTGAGGAAAAGGATTATTATCTTTGCAGCTGCAGTAGAAGAACAAAATCTGTATTTAGCAGGAAATGGGCAATACGATTCCCTTACGGTATGCAGCAAAATAAGTCACTTATACCATCGTGAACGTGAGTAGGTACGTATAAAATATTGGACCTCATTATGGTTCAGAGGGACATGACGCGAGGAGACATGGGAAAACATACTTGTGAAACACTACTTAAGAAAATAAGCCAAAAGCTACCAGTGAACATTTTTCCGTCTGATAGACAGAAACACAGGTGTAAGGGCTATGATCAAAAAGACGTTTCCAACGATTCATCACGAGTTTGATGAGTTGCATCTCGGAAAATCGCTGATGGAAAAATTTAACAGGTATAGCAAAGATTCGATTATACATTAACGGAAAAAGTCCATTTATAACCGTCTCTGGTGGTCCTCAGCTACGTGTGAAAACGATTCTGAACTGCTTATTGAAAAATTTACTTCAATTCTAAACCACGCATGCAATAGGGTATCCATTCATGGGAAAATTGAAAGAAATTCATATCCTGTGCGGACGAAAACTAGATTGGAAAGCGTAAATGGATTAAGAATCATTCGAAAGAATATTCTCAACTATAAGGGATAATTAGTGATAAAATATTTCTGAAATATCTGAATCATATAAATAATTTTCTACATACTGGCAGTCTGGAATGTTTTCATAATAAGAGACTGGAATACGTTCCTAAAAGGGTACACTTCAGTTTTGTGGGAATGTACGTAAGATCTATGATCACAGATCTTGACCACAATGCCCATGTAAAGGAATTAAACTGTGCTACAGTGGAATTTTCAAAAGAATCGGCAGCGTGGGTGTATAAAAGAAAATACAATCAGAAGACTGTCGACTGGAGACAAAAAACAACTTATAAAATAATTGACGATATACCTAATAAGAAATGCACCAGCTACATCATTCCAGGCGTAACAGACAGAAAAAATTGTCCACAAAATTTTGGGTCACTATCCAAGATAAAACCCAGTAAAGATGACGCTGAGCATAGATATTTGTCGCGATTTGGACTGGAGCTCTAGCGTGGCTGGCTGGATCGCTGGATCGCATAGTGCTGTCACCGCCATACGACTTCAAACCTTCAAAGGTACGTAAAGCGAGAATTATTTGTGTTAATGATGTAGGAATTTTCACTATTGTATTTATAATTATTTATAGATTTACTGAATTGCATTTTCTTACGACGTGATTTTTGAGTTGAGTACTCCTTTAAAGATGAAAGAGTATTACATTCTTATGGAAAGAGATAGATTAATATTGCAAAATTCATGTAGGAGAGTATACTGAGTCCTTCTGGGCCACCTCCAATGGGAGGCAGTTATTATTATTATTATTATTATTATTATTATTATTATTATTATTATTATTATTATTATTATTATTATTATTATTACTATATGACCTTCGGATATGTAGCAGGCTATGGCAATTGTTTTGCTGGTTGTTAGAAAGTTGTTTTCTGCTTGTCATGCAATTTGGAATATACAAGTAGCCCTATTACAACGGAAGTGATAAAATATAATTAGGAAAATGAGTGATTCGGAAGTGAATAATGTACGTATCTCCAAATGTTGCAATTTTCAATTTTAATAATTGTATTCGGAATATTTATGATAAATAAATATTTTGAATTTGTGTTTCAGTATTCATAATTAGCGTGCTTAAAAGTACTTTTACGCACGGAAATTTATTTTTCAGCAAGCTATTTTACGAATGCGGAAATCAATGACTTTTCGATACTAAAATGAGAATCGAGAAGTTGCCATTATGAAACGACACTCCACGAAACAATTATTTTTGAGAACTCTAAGCACAAAAGGAATGATATGGCATAGAACTTTTCCAAATACAGTATGCTCAGGATTGGGATCTGGAATTTTCGTCCCCGGTTTTTCGTCAAACGTGACTTCGTCACATATTTTATTTTGCCACTGCAACATTTTGTCACCGATTCACTTTTATCACCAACATATTTTGTCACCAAATCACTCTTGTCATCAATTTAATTTCTTCATCACTATTAACCACCACAATTTTTCCTCCCTTCGTGTCGCTTCCCTTGCTGATACCTATAAAAATGTTATGGATGAACTAAACTCAATCTTCCATTACTTTGAGGATAATTATGTCATGGGTAGTAGACGTGGCAGAGGTAAGCAGCAGCCCATGTTCGCTCCAAATACTTGGAATTGTTACATTCGTACCAAGGAAAACCTGCCCAGAACAACAAATACTTGCGAAGCGTGGCTTAGACTTCTCAGTACTTTAATACGCAAAGCACCTCCCTCCTTTTACCAAGTCTTTCAGTTGCTACAGATGGAGACTGCAAGGATAGATCAGGACATCGAGAAATTAGGAGCAGGTCAGTCTCCACCCAGAAAAAAGAAGAAATACACGTCCTTAGATAACAGAACTGCACGAACTGTCGATAGATATGAAGTATACAGAACAGAAGATATCATCCTTGGTTACCTACGTGTCGTATGCAACAACTTCAGTGGAAATTTTTGTTGAAACTCCATAAAAACAGGATGAATTTATGCAACCTCAAACACATGTTAATGCAGAGCATTAAAATAAATATACAGTGATGGTTTTGGATTCATAATCAAAACAGCCTAAATGTAATTTTCTGGAATATTTTGGTGACGAAATCCTCTCAGTATGACAAAATGATCATAAAATGTATGTGATGACGAAATATCTTCGGTGACAAAATCTCCTCAGTGAAAAAAAACATGATAACAAAAAGTATTTGATGACCAAAAAAACTAACGAGGAAAAATAGATGACATACTACAACGGCGACGAAATTTTCGGTTAGGAAATGTCCTAGACACCTCAGGATTCGTCTCTCAAAGGACTATCACCGAAATCTTTCCACCCTGTATAAACTTTATTCATTTTACATTGAGATAAAATCTCAGGAATAGTTTTCAATTTAGTGCTTAAACTTTACAAAATGTAACCAGGATAAAGGAAGCGGAAACACACACTAATTAGCGGACTTAATTAAAACAAGAGAGCAAAAGTACTATAGTTTCCTTAGAAAAAATTTCAAGATATGATTAGGTAACACAACAAGATAAATATACCTTAAAAATTCTCCTCAGGAGCACTTTTGATAGGGCAGAAAGGAATTCTGAATCGTCCGAGATGTTAAGTCTTTGCGTAACTTACTGTCGAATGCCAAGCTGAGAAAACATAATATAATAACAAATGCATTAAAATTTATATGTTGTTTTTGGCTAGCTGTTGATACTAGTAGATGGCAGTAATTTAATAGCCATAAAAGCGTCAAGTCTGTTATGTTAGTCCTAGATTAAGGAGAAGAGAAACGGGAAAAACAACGAAAATGACGTCAAGAAACAAAAGTGGAACTGACGTGTTCATAATATGAAACCTAAGCCACGCCTACATTGTTCAACACAGCCCGCACAGAATTTGCTGCAGATTGAATGCTGATCCGTCAGGTGAGTAGCTACTAGCTTATCCCAGTTTTTCTTCTTGTATAGTCTAATAAGGCCAGCGGTTTATCTTAAAAGTTCATTTCATTAGCAGTGATTCGGTGTTCATTACATTTACGTATGGTCCAAGCTTCACTTCCATACATGAGAACAGGTCTCGCCAATGTTTCATAGGTTTAATTCTTACATGTTTTTGAACAAGAGAAGGTTTGAAAATGTTATTAATAGTATTCATTGTATAGTTAAAGTAATTCAATTTTGTAGGAATACCTTTTTCTTGTTCATAGTTCAAATGATAACTCAAATATTAAAACATGAGATCTGTTCTACAGGTTTATTATTAAGGAAAATTTTGCTGCGATGAATCCCATTATTTTAGCTTAATATATCATTTCCAAGAAAGGAAGGTAATTTTATAATTAAAGTGAAAATAACTCTAGTATTATATTTAGTAGCAATTCAATATTAGTCAGAAGACAGGATGAAAGTTTTCCAGATTAAGTTGACTATCACACATTTACTAAATCATACTACTTTTGACCAATAAAACGGCACGAAAGGATGTGTTTCAACCAATCATGGCTGTTTATCTCTGCAATTTGGCAATTGTAGTGTCTGAGAAAAGAAATTCATTTACTGAAAGGGTGTGAATTATAGTGAACGTGTTAATTTAGCTTGCAATAGGGTCTAGGTTAGCGATTTTGAGGTGCATACAGTAATCATAATTCTACGGAATAATAAGGGTGTAATTGATGTTTTTATTATTTGAAGTGTTGTATCAGTGACGAAATGTGTTGTCAGTGAAGTGTATTTGTGTCAGTGAAGTTTTATAATCTATAGTGGTATTAGTGCATAGTATTTGAAGAATCAAATGTTTTTGAAGTGTTAGTGAAATCAAGATAGTGTCAGTGAAATGTGTCGTAGTTCTAGTGCAGTGAGTGAGTTTAGAGCGAAATGAGTGTAGTGGTGAAAGGTACTTGTGCATGTATAAACTAGAGATGAGCAAAACTAACTGCCGCTCTCGCTCGCTGTGTTCGCTGCATTTGTCTTTCGAGTCTCGGCTCGTCATTCCCGCTGCGCTTCGAGTCTCGCTCGTCATTCTCGAAATAGCATTTGGTTGGCGTCGAAAGATTTAGTAACTTTGAATAACATACATCATTGAAATAAATGTTTAAATGAGGCAAAAACACAAAACAGAACAGTATCTCCATTATCAAAATGTTCTGGTTCTATTATTTGATATTACCTATGGTTATATAAATCGAAAAAAAAAGAAAACAATTCTCAAATAAATTTGCATTTCTAAAAAACATAAAACATGACATTATTATCTTTTTACTTGAGATTGCACACTTGATTTGAAACATATTAAAAGAAAATTCCTAGCCTTTTAATACGGGCCTGGTACGAGTAATTAAATAAAGACTGGGGAACGGATTATTATACACTGAAAGGTAGAGATGTTCCAAATAGACTACTTGATTGTTTATACATATATAACAGTTGCCAAAGTAGATAAAAGTTCAGTCAGGTATAAACAACTGTTGACTTCGGGACTTGATCACAATGTCGATTCCCCGAAGACTCACAACCAGCCTTTACGTCAAGGACGCGACGTAATACAACATTGTCGTGAGGGTTTTCGGCTTTGCGGGCACTGTTAAGGCGGCTTCACAATTGCCCGGGAATGGCAACTAGAACGAGAACGGAATCGAGAAAAATCTTGGAAGCTTTATTTTTTAATGTATGGATACACCATTGCTTTCTGGGAACGGTAGACCCTGGAATGAGAAACAAAACTTCACGAAGTTTTAACATTTCCATTCCCGGGATTCTTCTGCGCATGTCAAATCAGTCATTTATTCAATTCCGATTGTCGATTGTTCGTCGAGATTATCATGGCAGCTACGGAATTTGAAGAATTATTAATTTCGTATGTGCAAGAGAAAGAATTCTTATATGACAAGACAAATGTTCAATACAAAAATGTAGGAATAAAAGAAAATGCTTGGTGTACAATCGCAGACATCCTGAATAGTGATGGTAAGTTGGCAATATTACAACATTTTTCTTCTGATTTTGTGAAACTGTACATTTCCTTTCATTTCATTTTATATGTTGATATTATTTATCTATGGTCATATAAAATGCATACACTCAACGTTGAATGTTAATTTGATGATAAATTAATTCTAGTTATATATTTTACTTTCGGAAAGGCGAGAAAATATTAATATATTGCATTATTTTTAGCCGAAACTGTTAAGAAGAAGTGGGACAACCTCAGGGACAGATTTCTGAGAGCCTTGAGGGATTCTACAGCTATCCCCCCTTCTGGTTCTGGGGCTCCACAGAAGAAAAATAATTTCTCCCTTTATAATTCTATGTTGTGGTTGGCACCTTACATTAGGAAGAGGAAGTAAGTATAAATATTTTTGGCACCCACTATTCTAGCTGAAAGCGAATTAAATTTAAGATTCTCGTGTGTGTATATATATATATATATATATATATATATATATCAGTACCTATGTATTTCAAACTATAGTTCCAACTAAAATTCTGTTTGATGGCATTAATATTTTAATATTGATACCATGACCAATAAAACCTAACCTAAAACTTACATTATCAAAGGATCATGTAGATAGTCTTCTTTTCTACAAGGCCTACTAAATTATTACACATTACATTAAATTCCACTTTAAATTTTTTATACATGCATTTCTTATGGCATTGTTAATTTCCTATGTACTATAGTTTGTGAACCGTAAGTAATGTCATTAATTCTAGTAGATTATTTCTTTAGTAAAGAGCAACAAAAAAGTCAAATACCTTTTTGCTGTGTTTAGAATAGTTTTCCAGAAAAATGTGCATTTCAAAATAAATGGTTTACGATTTTACGAGATTGTGCAACGCTGTGTAATCAGTGGGGAGTGCACATAAGCCTCTGTTGTTCTGAACAACCCCTTCACCTGGCTTGTTCTGAAGTTGAAGGTCACTGCCACGTACCTTGTTTTTAACTCATAAAAAATACAGCTGATGTTATACCTACTGTATGAGAATGAACACTGCTCACTTCATGTTAAACAAAATCTTGAAAAATTGGAAATAAATTCTACAACCTAATTTTAACGAAATATTCAGAGAATATAGTCAATAAGATAGGCTACGCTTATTTCAAAATAAATTTAAAACATTAAGAAATATTTCTACACTCCCATTTCAATTAAATAAGCTAAAGAACTAAAACAATAATGATGCTTAGTTCACATTATAAAAACAAGATTTTGAAACATTTAAAACTCCACAGGCAAAGATAAAAATACGATATTATGCTATTTTACATTAAACGAAAATAAATTAAAAATAATATTCATTTCTAAACTCTTTCAATTTAATTTTAATTATACTATCGGTGAATACAGGCAATACGAAAAGCTTATTTTTACGTTACACAAATCAACTTACTAAAAAAAAACTCAATTTGTTATACGCAAACATTTTCTTCTGGCAATTAGAAATTATAGTTCCCTCGCACTTTCATTTTAAAGTAATAACTGGTGAACTTATACAACAAATCAAATTTCCCGAGACGTCTTTAAAATCAATCGTATGTGATATGTATACATTTTTCATTTCTCAACCGTCGTCTCGAACACGCCACTTGTTCAGGTACCTGGCCTACGACAACATATATTTGCCTCTCTGCAGGCAGTATAATAACCTTCACAACGTTCTCACACTGCACTACGTATTAAAATTACTTCTCAGAACGAAAACATACATTTGTTCGGATCAAATTTCTGCACATTCAGAGGACAAACTAAAATTATTTCAGTCATTTATGACCATAATACACTGCTCTCTTAAATTGACTGAGCATATAGGGAATTAATTCAGTAGCTTTCACAAAATATGCTATGAAATGATTCATATAAAATAATTTTTTTCTCGAAAAGGAAGCTAAAAAAGGAGCAAAATGTATTAAACGTTTCTGTTTGAAATATCTCAAAGAATAACCCCTTAAAATTAATGACATTGCTTACGGTTCATTCTGTATATAACTATAGTATATTTTATATATATATATATATATATATATATATATACACTCATACATACAGAGTGAGCCGTCAGTAAGTAATATCATTAATCTCAAGTGTTAGTTATTGATTTGATTTGATTTTGAGTGTACAGACATACCCTGTAGTAACATCTATAATGTACATCTTGCACTTTGGGAGGTATTTCAGATTCTGGCATTTGTTCATTTCCAGATAGATTTGATAGATCAGAGAGGGTGTAACCAATTGCCCAACAACAAGGAAGAACTGTAATTTATAAATATCAAGATACTTAAAAGAGAATCACAATAAAGGAGAAAAAATGTTCAATGCACAAAAGAAATAAAAAAGAATGCTATTTCTCCACATTTTTAGAGTTCTGACTTCTGAGCTGCATTTAGACCTATATGATTTAAACAATGTTGGAAATATTAATGACAGTATCTTTACAATCTATAGCTCAATTCCAATTTGAAGCAGATAATATTTTATTACTAACTGAAAAGATAAGTTGGCTTAAATATGTGTTCATTCTGATTTTCCTTTTAAAAATGTTTTCCTAATATACAATCTAGTTTCTATTCATTATTAATTGCTGAATTCATTAGAAATTACAATGAGAAATTAACAATCTGTTTTAAGTGTCTGTTAAACAATTTACAATTTATTACAATTGAAAATCTAAATTATTAAATGCCACTCAAATTACAATTAATTAATCTTCATTGTTAACTGATAATTCTATTAAACTTTTCCCAACACATGTTGGATTACATTATTATTGTACTCAAGAAATTCACTGAAATTTTTATAATCTTATGTATATTTTACCGATAATATGTCTGTAACTTATGACGTTGTTGTTTGCTTAGAATGACTTCAACTGTAAGCTCACTAGATGTCACTCCGAGCACAAGTGTTGAGGCTACATCAGAAGCAATACACCTTTGCGATGATGCCAGTACGAGTACAGAATCACCAGCTCCCATGCAGGAAAGTTCCTTAGGTGGAAGTTTCCAAGAGGAATTTCGCCCTAAGAGAGCCAACCTGCACGATACCCTCTCTAAAGTTGTTAATTCTTTTACGTCTTTTGTGGCAACGAGGGAATATTCAGGACCAAGTGACCTCAATTTCATGAAATCTGTACTTGAAGACATGAAAATGATCCCACACAAAGATAAATTTAAATTTAAGAAGGACGTGTTGGACCTGTTAGAAAAATATATTCCATAAACTGAGACAAGTTATTTTAGATGTTGGTATAAGAGTATTCATAAATTTAAAAAAAAATAACAATTTTCTGTAATATTTTATTGGATACTTATAAATAATCAAATACTCTATGTTCCTATTTTTGTGTTCAATAAATACTTTCCATAATGCAATTGAAATATAGTAACATTGACATACTTTAAGTGACCTCAATTTCATGAAATCTGTACTTGAAGACATGAAAATGATCCCACACAAAGATAAATTTGAATTTAAGAAGGAGGTGTTGGACCTGTTAGAAAAATATATTCCATAAACTGAGACAAGTTATTTTAGATGTTGGTATAAGAGTATTCATAAATTTAAAAAAAATAACAATTTTCTGTAATATTTTATTGGATACTTATAAATAATCAAATACTCTGTGTTCCTATTTTTGTGTTCAATAAATACTTTCCATAATGCAATTGAAATATAGTAACATTGACATATTTCTATCTCCCATTGTTTACATATCTACGTTGGTAGGATATTGCTCCAGCATCTGAAACCAAATAATCCGCTAAATTATCCCGTAATTTATAAATTGCCTGAGCAGCAATATTAGATCCCATTCGACCAACTGATCTGAAATTTGTGTCATTTCTTGTGATTTCTCTCCAGTTTCCCAAATTTTGAGATGGGTGCTGGCTGCAAGCTTCTGTTCTCAAATAGTTATGTAAACATAATGTGGCTTTAATTATTGATTCTGCAGTCTTCACTGAACATAACAATGGTTGTCTGTAAACTCTCCATCTACTTGCGAGTATACCGAAACTGTTTTCGATATTTCTCCTAGCCCTAGACAGTCTAAAATTAAAAAATTTTTTTTCTCTCCTAAATATTTACCAGGATAAGGTCGCATAATATACTGCTTTAGAGGAAAAGCCTCATCTGCTACAAAGAAATATGGCATTAAAATATTACTGCCTGGTAGAGTGCGAGGTTCGGGTAGTTCTGCAGATCCATTCTCCATTTTTTTTCCTATTTTACTTCTTCTAAATACACCACCATCGCTTTCAGCGCCATATGCTCCAATGTTAGCCCAGATAAACTTATAGTCTGCATCGCAGCATGTCATTAATATTAAACTGAAAGTGTGTTTATAATTGTAATATATACTACCGGATCTTAAAGGGCACTGGATTTGGACATGTTTTCCATCAATGGCACCTAGAGTATTGGGAAAGTCCCACCTCTCTAGGAAACGTTCACTTATATTACACCATTCTTCTTTGGTGGGAAACGGAAAATATAAAGGATAAAGTACTCCCCATAAGACATCACAGGTTTCAGCGATCACTTTCGAAACGGTAGACTGCCCAACCCTGAATTCCCAACTCAGATTTAAAAATGAACCACCATGAGCCAGATACTTTAGAGTCATCGCCAATCGAAATCTGGGCTCAAGCATTCTCGCCTACTCCTCTTGAGTAGCTTGTGTTTCACTAATGATAATATTTTTTCGAAATGCTGGGGTTCCATCTTGTATATTTGTAAAACGCCTCATGATCATGTACCTTTATATATTTGAATATATTCACAAATGCTCCACGCTCATTTCTTTGTTGGTTCATTGGTCGAATCCACCATCTGAAAATAGGGAATACAATGTAACGAACATCATGATGTCGACTAGATAGTAGCACATAACCTTATTAAGAAACGCAGTGCAATGAAGTTCTCATTTTCCACTTTCATACGTATTAAATTTGTGTAAGACATTAAATGTCTTTTTATTTAATATAGGGAGTAATATTTACCTTCTTTTAGTGCTCTGAGCGACTAAAACACATATTAAAATAAGTACAAAATATGTGACTAACTCGTCGTCGTCCATCTTGAAACATTAGAATAACGCAGATGTTTCAGCTTTCCGTTCAGTTGTGAATATTAGTATTCCCGTTCTCGTTTCTCGGCTTTCCCTTCTCGTCCTAGTTGCCATTCCCGGGCAATTGTGAAGCCGCCTTTAGTCTCGTTTTCTCGATCGTTGTCCATGTCTACTATAAACATATCATATATTATTCTTGTGGGTTTAAGTTTGAACTTAGAGTTAAGATGAAAATTAGATTCACTTTAAATGTTATTTTAAGTGATCGTGCTTCATTTAATTTGGGATGCTCCTTGTCAATATTATTATATTATTGCTATTATTATTATTAGTAATATTATTATTAACTATAATTCATTATCAATTGTTATTATTGAGTGTAATTAGTTGCCACTGCCACCGGATATTTACTCATTTGCAGTGTGAATAAATGCATACATGTACATACATGTATCCCTCAATTTTATCACTTCCTAGCTTTTGTTTATTTGTACCACTTTCCTAGCATTTGTTTCTTTTTTCTTGTTAAAATTTCAAAGTGAAAATTCTTTAGGTACTACAAAACTTACTTTGCGAATGTCATTTGTTTACTGCATAGATAGTGAACTGAAAATAGCGGCTCCGATCAAACGTTCTGGTGAAGTTAACATTAGTGAAATAGAATTTTTGTAAGTCAAATAATATTTTATCGTATTAGAGTACTTTATTTCTTATAATATTTATATACTTTCTTCTAATCGTGTAATAGTCAATTAGCCTAAATCCCAATCCAGTTTTTATTTTCTCCAGATAAATCAAAGCCTCTGGTGAGATTATTGTTGATAATAAAAGAGTAATCTGAAAATAAAATGAATTAAAATTAAATATCACCAAATCATAAAATAATTAAAATATGTGTATCAGTGAAAAATATGACAGTAATTTAAATAGCGCATTCTACATAGCCTAATTATTTATTTTAATTCTGAATTTCAATTTCACAGTTTTTTAATATAGGTACTTCGAAATCATGCAATTATTAATTTTTTTTACCCACAAATAATTAAGATTATTTTTACCACCAATTGTAATGCTTTTTGTCACTTAAAAAAAGTATATATGTAAGCCTAGGCTATATATTTTATACCGTATTACTTCTTGTAATGTTTTCTTTTGCGTGGAATAATGTTAATAACGTACATAAAAAAAGTGTTGCAAATGAATTTCGTTTCAGACATGGCAATGACTTCATGTTCTCCCAATTCACCCAGTTTCTGTGCTAGTACGTACGAGACCTCCAACCAGAACTAGATAGACAGCGTAAAGAATAGATCCGATAGATGGAAAACGTAAAGAAGCCCTAGCCTGTCTCCCCACTTACACTCAGTACTCCGCTATCAGTTAACCCGTATCTCTTGTACTAGGACCTCAGTTTCGAAGTCTAGTTTTGGCACAGTAGAACACTAGTATTCGAACAGGTTAGTGATATTTGTAAATTGTGATTTACTGGAGCGGAAGCGATATAGTACGGACGAGTTGGTGAACATGCTGTTAGCGTAGATGGCAAATCAACGAAATCAGAGACAAGCAGCTGCCTTTATAGACAATTATTTCCGGAAAAGGCGACATCAAACCATGACCGATTTAGAGAGGTAGAGTAGAGGCTACATCAACATGGGACACTGCATGTATCAACACAACCACGACATGTTCGGCAAAGGCCTCCTGTCGCGTTAGGCAGAGAGCCCACTAATATGATAGTGATACGACAAAAACACTGATTCAACACGAACTATGATAGCAACATGACAGCAAAGTGACCTGGTACTCACTGGACTGATTCTTTCATACAACATGTCGTCGGAGAATGAGGACGTTCTTAGTCTAGTTAATTTAGCTAATATCAAATTACAGTGACAGAAAACATAGGTGACGATTCTGGGTGCATCCTTTTTGGTGCGCTAATTTAGAACAATGCTGAGCTTTTAATCTGTTCAAAGAATTAAATATATACCCAGAAAGATTTAAAATATTCTACAGAATGAATAGAGAAACATTTAATCTGTTGGTACAGAAAGTTGGATCTGCAATTTATAAAAAGGACACTAACTTCAGGATTTCAGTCAATGCTGAAGAACGCCTTCTGATAACTATGAAGTAAATAGGCCTATATGTTTATACATCACATAAATAATAATTGTTCGTTTTTCGTCCACATCAAAGTAAACATGTATTTACAATATGTTTATAGGGTAGAGGGCCAATTACCGGACAGGTTCTATTTACGGACACTCGTAACATTTTGTGCTTATACAGAATCTTTCCTTTCATTCCTTTAGCTAGTCAATGGAAAGTAGTAATATTCTAGACCTGATTGCGACACATGGGAGTGAGAGAGTTTGTGTGATCCGAGGTCCAGATAGCGGAAACTGAGCAAAGGTTATTAGAATATCTTTATATTTCGCCCTGTTATAATATTGAGCGGTAAATTATTCTGTGTAAATAAGATAAAATGATTTTTCAATAGGTTTATTATGTTTTCAATCCGAAATATAGACGTAGTATCAAAAATACATGGCAAATCTTTAATAAGTTCAATAAAGGCTATACTGAAATTAGGATCGTCTCTCATCTTAACCCTTGTATTACCAACTCACAACTGATACAACAACAAGTGGAGCATGCAGCACTGTGAGCGACACAACAGACAGATAGTGTCGAGTTGTTGTCTGATCAGATGAGTGGGATTCCTTTCATTTCATATTATGGGTTATATAAGAACATACACGTTATCAACTAGCAAAGCATCAAATGTGTGTCGTGTTGCTGTCGCTTGTCGTTCCAGTGGGCGCTCTGCCTTAGAGAGGCTGTAGCAGCAGGACTCACACCAGTACCAGTACCAGAATTGTGCCTCGAAACTTGCATCTGAATCACTTGACGGCTCATCGAATTGTTTAATCGGGATCTTGAATGGCCTCCGCTTAAGCGACACACAACTCAGAACTGGAGCCTGGTGACTATGACCGTCGTGAAGCTTTCTGCGTGTGGTTTATGGAGCAGGTTAGCTTACAAATCATTCCCACAATAACAATATAGCACTTTATGGCGTTATATTGCTTATTCTTCTCATCTTTTAGGTATATATGGACAATCAAAACTTCTTAAGACGAATTTTGTGGATAACTGAGTGCCGCAACGAACATCTCTACGCAGACGTCACTTCACATTGTACGAAGGAGGTGCACATTCAACCCCGCTTTTCCATCAATGTTAGGATGGGTATCATAAATTACCAGATTATTCGGCCGTATTTTATCAATGGAAACGTCACTAGTGCAGAATATTCGGCCTTTCTGACTCAGCATTTGTATGTGTTACTCGACGATGTCCCTTTTAATATTCGAACGAAAATTATATTCCAACAGAATAGCCATCCAGCACACAGAACAAGATCTTGTCAAATATTTTAAAATGGAAACTATCATCGCTGGTGGATTCGTTTTAACAGGCCTATGCATGGGTGGCCACCAAGATCGTCGGATTTCTTTTGTGGGGCTACATGAATGACAAAATTTACGCAACACTACCCAAAAACAGGGATGACCTTTTGGCAAGGATTAGGGAAGCTCATGCTCTCGAGGATGCAAGAAAGCGTTGTGTGACGTATAGTGCCTTGTGCAGAATAGCAGGATGATTATTCTTAACATACTGTGTAATTAAATGTTACACAATAACGAAATATTGCGTTTTTTATTTGCGTTTTTGTTATGTCGGCACTCGAAGCTTTCCCCTTTACACTATATCGTCCCGCTGCACACGTAAAGCAGTGAAGTGGCTGGTACATCAAGGGTTTGGACTGTAAGTATGGATAAATATGTAATAGGATGCGAAACTGCGGTCAGCACCATCGGCGGCGGGGGGCTGAAATAAGATGATCAGCGCCCAACGTCGTAGATGGTGAACATTATAACTACGTGTTGGGTACATTACCCAGAGTTCTCTATTTATCCGTTCGAGATATTGTTCGAAGAGAGAGACAAGATGGCAGACAGAAGCTTGCTAATAAGTGAACATAAAGTGGTACTACGTGTGTATAAGCAGTGTATGTTAAACAGTGATGTTTATAGACATTGTAAAAATAGTGTTGTTGAATGTATTGTAAAGTAATAGTAATATAATAAATTGAACTATCCAAGTAGTTCTTGCAGACTTTTCCATTGCGCTGTACAATAAATACCCAAAGAATATAATCCCAATCACGAAACCTTTTGCTTTATTTTTTTTGTCTCTGTCTGGTTATATTTTAATTGTGTAGTGTAAAATAGATCGTCTCTTTTATCTTCCTTTTGGCTCCGGTAAGTATTTTCAGTAGAAGATGCTGTGAGGAATAAAAATGTAAATGTTTTATTTTAAATTGGGTTAGTTTTGAATATCGATGAGGGTGGGAGGAAATACTTTCTGCACAGTTTAACATTTTCGTCACCAGGTGCGCTGCTAAATGCATGGTGTAATTAGTTACTCTTTTCGATACTTGGTGCGCTGCTAGATGTAATAATGCCCCTCCTCCTAACAGGTGGCAGCAAGATCAATTTCTACAACAGCGCCTCTAGTATGTGTTACGGGAAACTCAGTAAGTTTCGCATCCTATTATATATTCATCCATGCTGTAAGTCAGCTTTTCCGAAGCCCCTATTACTTTAGGAATCCAACCTAGCGAGCTGTATGTACCAGCATTTGTTACAAACTTTATGTGCACGTGGCAAGACAAGATGGGCTAAATTAGTTTGTTTGACAAATTAACTGTAAATTCATTCTGTACGTACACTAACGTTTTAACATTTCACAACTTCAGAGTTTGAAAACTCAAAACAAAATAAAAATCAGACACTATTAAGGTAGTTTTAAAATTTAAACATTGACATAGAGCTGGGATGCGATACTGTAATTTCAGATCACACATATTTCCCCTTCCTTCCACTTTCCATAACGCTCGAAGGCCGCCCGTCTCAATGCAATGCAAAGAGATCGCAGTACGTAGCATACATCATCAGTGGCGGAGGTAGTAATATGAGTTGTTCAAACCGAAGTGGCATGTTTCATAGTGATTGGAAGAACGACTATTTTTTGTCGTTAATAATGATGATATCAGATGTTTCATCAAGCTCGACGCAATTCAATTATGTCTCTCACTTCAATATTAAAACACATTTTAAGAAATCTAATCATATAAACTATGGAAAGCATGTACTTTCAGATATATACAATTATTTTTGTGCAGTGCTTTGTAGCCATCGTCAGCAGCAATTTACGCATGCACAATATTGAGATATTAACTTTTTTTTTACAAGGCACTGAACGGAAGAAGGAACTGGAGGAAATGAAAAACAGCCATAAACATAAACTAAATGAAACCCCGTCTGAAAAACAAATTGACAGAAGAGTGAGGGCACATTTCTAAAACAATAAGATCCTTTTCCGAGGTGCAACTGTTTACCTGCCCTCTCGCATTTGCTCCTATTGAAACTCCTCCAGAACTGCAATTAGAATTAATTGACTTTCAGAATAACAAAGCTATCCGATGTTCAGAGACGTCTGGTCCTGAGATTCATAAAAAACCATCTGAAGAGAAGTTTCCAAACCTACGACTGTTTGCTGGACGATTAATGGCCATGTTCGGCTCGATCTACCTATGCGAACAGTTATTTTCCAAGATGAATATCATTAAAAGCGACATACCCAGTAGATTAACTGATTTTCATTTAGTGTACCAATTGAGATTATGTTCAGAAATTCAGCCCGATATTGATAAACTGGTGAAAGCTAAAAGACATCAGCGTTCCTCTTCAGAACATATCCAACACGAATAATAATATTATGTGATTGTCTGTATTCTATTATTACAGTGTCCTGTATTGTATTATGTTACAAACTGGCTTTTAAACACACCACTGACGACGACATAGCCAGCGGTATGTTTTCATGATAGATGTCACCAGACTAGCGTCCACTCTATCGTATAGAGTGGGGTGGGTAAAATTATATCTCACCCCTACTTGCCAGATTCGCATCCCTGGCCTAGAGCTTCATTTACTTCCTTCAAATTAACTGGAATTGTGTGAAATATAATATGAGGGTAACTGTATAATTAAAAATGAGCTATATATTTTTAAACACATTCAAACCGTAAATTTGTATACAAATGATATTTTATTGATTATTAATCATACAGAGACCGGTACTTTGGCAGAATGTCTTTTTAAATGTGTTATATACATAATCATTTTGAAAGTAAATCTGTACGAATTATACCTTTGTGATTGAAAGGTCATAATTTCATGTTGCCCTTTTCTGCCTTTTTTTAATATAAATGCCTAATTTACCAAATAAATGTTTTTTTGCCTTTATTTCATTACTTATCTATTATTTATTAATTTATTAATAAAATTTGTTTACATATATGTTAAATTTTTATTCATTTCTATAACCGCTACAATGAAAGTGACTTCACCGTATGTATATTATTGTCTTTCAGTCAGTTCATAGTCTCCTTGCAACAATGAGTGCTGCCGTGCAAAAATGTATAACAGTAAGCGATTTAATTATCGCTTGTGTTTATTTGACAAGGCAACAATGAGTGCGGGTATAACGTTATTTTTTTACGGTTATTTTTGTTTCAGTTTTCATTGTCGTAGCTAGCTAAATATTTCATATCGCAACATATCAGTACAACCAAACACAAAAATTCACTTTCCAAGGCTACTGAGAAGAAGATTTCTTTGCTTCCACAGTAATTGTAATATCGAGTCGAAAATTTCAATTTGCATTCGACTTATGTAAAGCTTTTCTTGCTGCCGAAATCCCTTTGTGGAATGTGCAAGGTTTTTGTAATTGCCTTTTATTGCGTATTTTAGCTATTTATAATGCCTTTTTTTAGATCCGCTTTCTGCAACCCTTTTCATACAAGTGGTGGACCTGATAATCAAACAACTAGAGATTAGAGGTAATATAAGCACAAGATTGGTACAATGTACAGCATATGCACACGATATACTACTAGTAGCAAAATCAAAGAAAGCATTAATTGAAAAGGTCGAAACTTTAATGGAAGAATCAGCACAATATGGATTAATCGTAAATACAAAGAAAACAAAAATTTTAAATTGTTCAACCAAAAATAATGAACCAGACACCTTAGAGATGGATAATACTATTTTTCAAAGAGTAAAATCCTTCAAATACTTGAGATCAATAGTAAACGACGAAAACAATATCGAGGAAGAAATAAACAACAGAATTATTATGGCAAATAAAGCATATTTTGCAAATTGTAACCTATTCAAAAGCAAATATGCATCCAAACAAGCAAAATTAAGACTATATTTAACAGTAACAAGACCAATTGCAACATATGCAAGTGAAACCTGGGCCACAACTGAATTCTCTAAGCAAAAGCTCCTGGTTTTTGAAAGGAAAGTACTAATAAGGACATTTGGCCCAATAAAAGATGCAAACGATGAGTGGAGAATTAGAAATAATAAAGAGTTAAATAGGCTATTTTAATACAAAACTAACACATAGTAAACTATATCAAAGCGCAAAGGATGGCATGGTTTGGCCATATCAATCGTACGGACGAAGGTAAATCAGTTAAGAAAATGTATAAATGGAACCCCATCAGTAAAAGAGCAAAAGGAAGACCAAAAAGTAGATGGAAGGAAAACATAACCAACGATTTGAAAACACTGAATGTAAATAATTGGCCAAATCTTGTTCATAACAGAAAGGAAGGTCAAAACTTCGTCGAAGTTGTAGCACCTACTGAACAAGAACAAGAAGATGAAGAAGAAGAAAAAGAAGAAGAAGAAGAAGACGATAATGACTTTTTGCCTGCCTATTTTAGCTATGTATGATGCCTTTTTGCCTGCCTATTTTAATGATTCATAATGCCTAAACTTCCGGTCTCTGATTAATCAATTTAAAACTAACTTATGGTATCTCTACTTTTAAATGTTTGATTATGTCTGAAACTAGGTCTGAAATTACAAACTCTTCTAAATTTGTTATACGTTAGAATTTTCGTTATTACAATCCAGTCATTTCGAACTACATGCTCTGTGACCTCATAGCGAACTTCTCTTGTTCTCCGTAGCAATACATGTAGACCAGGAATGAGACGATATTAGCTCCCAATCATGGTAGAAGAGCTCGACCTTGATCACGAGCGCATAGTGCATCCACTGTAACATAGA
Organism: Periplaneta americana; assembly: GCF_040183065.1. Taxonomy (NCBI): domain Eukaryota; kingdom Metazoa; phylum Arthropoda; class Insecta; order Blattodea; family Blattidae; genus Periplaneta; species Periplaneta americana. Next base: position 406,042 of record NC_091118.1, read on the forward strand.
CAACAGGGATGTACAGAGTGATTTATATAGAACTGACACATTTCTTTCTTTAATTATTCCGTTGGAAATTCATTCAATGACCCAATTTTCGCACCAAATTAAGCAGAACGTTCTGGAGTTTCGATTCCTTGTCACTAGATATGCAGATGTTTTATTCCTATTGTTGGCAGCACTAAATTCGTAGATGTTTATGTTTTATTCCTATTGTTGGCAGCTGTTTTCGACATTTTGTGTCAACGTGAAAATGCAGTACACATTAAATCAACGGCTCTTCCTTTTGAAGCAATACTGGATTACGAATTCAATTACAGCTACTCAAAGGGCATACCAGAGAGAATTTGGTGTTCGCAATCCTCCCAAAAGAAACACAATACTGGAACTGGTAAACAAATTGGAAACAACTGGATCTCTGGTGAGTGAAAAGGGCAAGCATCGTTCATCTAGGCTTCCCACGGTTGTTGTTGACGTAAGAGCACGACTGGAGCAGTCACCCAAAAAATCATTAAGACGTTTGTCGCAGGAGACAGGGTACGCCTACTCAATGTGTCAGAGAGCTGCGAAAAGTGCAGGCCTAAAGCCATATAGGGTTACGGTTGTTCATCAGTTACAGGAACCAGATAAGGATAAAAGATTGAATTATTGTCGTTGGTTTCAGGCGTTCATTGTGCAAAATCCTGCCACATGGTTCACAGATGAAGAATGGTTCCATTTATCCGGTTATGTGAACTCAGAGAACTCACGCCATTGGGCCATCGAAAATCCACATGTCATCCATGAAGCACCTATGCACCCGGTTAAAATCGGAGTTTGGTGCGCAATATCCGCACAGAGAATAGTGGGACCAATTTTTTTTTAACCAGACTGTGAACACTGCAGAATACAGACTGATTTTCATGGAGTTTGTTGAGCAACTGGACGATGTAGAGCTGAGTCAAGGATATTTTCAGCAAGATGGCGCTACATGCCATACATCAAATGAAACCATGGAACTAATTGCAAGTTTCTTTGACGACCGAATAATTTGCAGGAACCTGTGGCCACCGAGATCTCCGGATTTGACAACGCCGGACTTCTTTCTATGGGGTTACTTAAAAGACAGGGTTTACGCCACACGTCCCCAGACATTGGACGATCTGAAGCACAACATCACTCAGGAGATTCAAGCTATTGACAACAGAGTCCTCCAACGTGTGGCCAGTAACATGGAACGACGTGTTGAGTTGTGCCTTATGCAGGATGGAGGACATTTTCAACATTTGCTATAGAGGTAAATAATCTCCCAAAATTCCTCTACATTTTAGGTATAATAAGTTGTCGCTAACACAATTCGTTTTGAAACAATTAATGAAAGAAATGTGTCAGTTCTATATAAATCACTCTGTACATGCACATGCAGCGAATAAAGGCAGCAATTATTACAATAACTTGCGTTACTAAATTCATAGCTATGTAATAGGACTAACTACTCAGTTATTTAATTTACATGTACATATATAAACAAATCGCATTTTTTTAACAAAAAGAGAAATAGGAAAGGTCAACTATATGTAAACCATTTAATTGTTAAAAGCAATTATTTATTATGAAAATAATTCACTTCATTGGTTAGGAGAAACTAATAAGGTCTACCTGCTCCACGTGTGTGATCTCTAAGTACTTTTGAGTATTTGTTGAAAAAATAATAATGGCAATATTGATTGAAATAGAATATAGCCTATTGATTGTGTGATTGTGAAAATGTAGTCCTTACACTCCAGTCGTGATTATGTAATGAGTTTTCTTAGAGTGATTTGTGAGATGCACGTAACACGAAAAAAAAACAACAAAAAAAAAGCAAATTGATTAAATTAAGATAATGAGAGCCATCGTAATTTTTGGGGTCAATCATTTAAGGGGATATGTATGACTTTTAAAACTTCCACAATTTCAGCCAAAATTTGTGAAAATTAAACTGTATAAACAGATCTATAATAATATCATCTGTACAAAATTTGGTGCAATTAGGTCTAATAGTTTTGACATTATATTTTTAATTATATTTTATATTGACTTTGTTAAAAAAAAAAAGCTCCTTGCATCAAAGTTTTCAAAATTTTAGTTCATATTTGCTAAAAATCCTGAAAATAGTTATTTGAATAAAAGTGAATTAGCATTTTGAGTTTAGTAATACGGTACCTTGGTTTGACAAGGTTCTAACTGCAAAAACCATTATTCTGAGAAAATTGAGTTTAAAGTTTCATTATACTATTACTTTTTCATTTATAAATATTTTTCGAAATAATTTTATACAACTTCTTAGATATCAATGGAAAGTAGTTTTAATGAATTCTCTTTAAAAAATTTCTTTTTAAGTCGTAGAACCTGAGGTAGCGAAAATGCAGTTAGAACCTTGTCACTTTAAACTTTTACAACTTTGTCAAATTAAAAAAATAACCAATTTCATTGCAGATAGAACTATGGCACAGTACTAATTTCTTTGTTTGTCAACAGATAGCAATAAAAGTCAGCTTCCTATAAAGATCTGATTGAATGAAAGGTTATGAGTACACAATCTCAATTTCACCGATTTTGTCAGTTAGAACCTTGTCAAACCAAGCTCGCGAATAGTATAAGTTAAAGTGCAATCAAAGATAAAATATTATTTCTAAATTAAAGAAACACGTAGTCTAATAAAAGTAAATATTCAGAAACAAGCAACAAATATAACATCAACAATACATTTAAAATAAAGAAATATAAGGATTCTAGATACAATCTACTGACCCAAACGTAAATTATTTTACCTTCGATGTCAATTCCGAAATTGATTTATTTCTCTCTTCTCCTGAATAATGCCTATATTTTTTTCATGTTGCGTCTCATAATGCCGTTTTATGTTGCCTTTTTTTTTTTTTTTTTTTTTTTTTGCAAATGATTTTTTTTTTTTTTTTTTTTTTTTTTGCACAACAAACACTGGACTTCATCACCATGTTCGAAGCATAAATATTGTATCTTCCACTCTTCCTTGAAAGCTTTAAGCGCTTCCGTTCCGTCATGATGCGCTGTGTTCTAAGATCTGTACATCCTTTAGCAATGTTTACAGGTAAAAGAGCTCTGCGCGCGCAGCGGGCATAAAATAGCTCTCGCTCGCAATTATTAGTCCCCATCGCAAGACTGATGTAGACACTTCGAAGCAGACAACAACTCCTGACCATGGGGAAGCGGTAGCGTATGGCAAATCAGTGTTTACAGTAATAATATTGTAGTCTATTAGCGATGAGGTAGGTACATGCCATTCATTCATTCATTCATTCATTCATTCATTCATTCATTCATTCATAGCGTTCTACTCAAGAGCAGATATTTAACTTCAAATCCAGCATTCATTAATCTTCCCTATTTTCCGCTATAGTCTTTCTTAGTCTCTGCATATGATCCATGTATCTTAATATTGTCTATCATTTGGTAACAACTTCTTCTGTCCCGAGCTTTTCTTTCGTTCACCATTCCTTCCAGTGTATCTTTCATTAAACTTTAGGCAATTTTTTCTTATTGATCACTTTCAGCATTATTCTTTCTTACCCACTCTTTGTAGCAAAGCTTCGTTCCTTATTATCTGTCCATTTCACACGCTACATTCTTCTCCATATCCACATTCCAAAAGCTTCCAGCCGTTTCTCTTCACTTCGTCGTAATATCCATCCATGTTTCTGCCCCCATACAATGCCACACTCCATAAAAAGTACTTCACTAGTCTCTTCTTTAGTTCGTTTCCAGAATGCCATAGAAAACTCTCCTTATTCTATTAAAAGCTTCGTTTGCCATTGTTATCCGCCTTTTGACTTCATTATAGCAGCACATATTACTACTTATAGTACACCCAAAGTATTTGAAGCTGTCCAATTGTTCCACTACTTCACCATGTTTGCAGTTTTTCTTGGCAACGATAAATGCGATAGCTTTCTGTTTCTTTCCGCACACTACTCTCCATTTTGCAGTACATGCTATTATCGTTTTAAAAATTCTGGCATCTATCTGGCACATTCAATGCACACTAAGTTTATGTGGACTCATTTTAGACTAAGTTATAGTCCTGATCGGCGGGGCCTTATTAAAAACCATTTCTTTCAAATCTAACCTAAATGAAATTAATACGCCAGTGGTCGCTACACGAGCATTTTGCTCACACATAATTTCAAGTCCAGTTTACAAATGGATTGGAATGATTTTCTACGCGAACGAGTGTGAACTGTGAGCATTTCTCTCGTCGCGCGACCAGTGACTTACGTTTCACAACAGTTTGTCGACGTTCTTTTAAGTGTTTTGTTTATTGTTTTACTATAAAATATCTTCCTTCTTGATATTGTGACAGCCACGTCGAGAGTCGATCACGCGTCCCACAGAAGGGAGGACGCGCGACAAGACAGGAGCCGCGAGAGACGAGGCGAGCTCCGAGGAGCGCTGGGGGCGCGGCGCGGAGGGGAGACGAAACGCTGGCCGCTGCGCGGGGTGCGGAGGAAAAGAAGGGGGGCCAACTGCGGCGGGAGGTGAAGGGGGAGAAGCAGCGTGACAGATTATTCCCGAAAACGAATCTTCCAGAAACAGAAACGTCGAGAATGTGTAATGTAGCGTAGCAATAAATAGAAGACGCGAAGAAGTTCAGCCAGTTTTAGTTTGGACAGCAAACTAGTCAGTTTTGTGAAGCAGCAATGAGTGTGCAGACGGAAGCAACGACCAGGAGCCTTTGGTACGACGTGAGTGAACTTGAGTAACTGTAGCAGCGCCCAGGCGGAAGCAACGCAGTTGGAAGTCTTGAGTTCGAGTGCAGTGGACTGTCTCCAGAAGTCTTTAGTTCGAAGTTCAGTGGACGGTGTCTGGAAGTCTTGGTTTCGATATACCGTGAATTTGAGTGAATGAGCTAGAAGAACTAGCCAAGTCAAACGAACTGTAAACTGAGAACTGACAGTTATGTTTTGTAAATAGTGCTTTGTGAACATTAGTTGAGATTAGCAGTACATTGTTGTTCTCCATAATCCAAGTGAATTTTCATTGTCGTCTGTGGAGTGCAATAACGAATACTGCGCTGCTGTGTGGAGTGAAATACTCATTGTTGACTGGATTGTTTAAATTCAGTTATAGAAAGTCATTATTGCTGTGAATAAAAGCAACATTGTTTTGAATTAAAAGTCAAAATATGAATCGATCGAAAAGAAATATGGAGCTCACCTTTTTTGATAAAAAAACGATTATGTTCTTTATATCATTATAGTATTTTCAGTCAATAACTAATTTTTCTATATTTTGTTGCCATTGTGATTATCCGCTTCTACATTGTTTGGAGTATGTTAGTACAATATTGTGACGACAACGTGAGATTCGATCTCACGACCGACGGAGCGTCGTAAAATAACCGAATAAAAAACATAAATTTAATAGTAGGTTTGGAACAATACAGTTGCATAATATTAGTGTTAGTTTTTCTTTTTATATTATTACATTATACTATCTTGAAACAATAAAATGAAAAGCAGTGACGGGGAATTGAACCTGAGACTTTGACATCTAAATTCCTACGTTCTTCAGACTGAACTATGAGGGCACAAGTATAGACACATTTGCGGAAAAATTGGCCCAATCCCCCTCCAAAATTTTCTGACGATTTGTAGAAGCTCGTCCAGGATGCGGGGGGGGGGGAGATAATTGGGATTTCCCGGTATCTGATCGGGTCGAAAATCCTGATGCAACTAATATTTAACCCTTGGGATGAATTTCGGTGAAGTCCGGAGGGCCCGATTACTCAAATCCACTCTCTTCACCTCCACGCTTGAGCACCCTGGGATCTATTGAGATTCGAAAGACACAATGGTGTGTGGAAAGCAACTGGAACTTACCGCATTTATCCTTAACAAGAAAAACTGCAAACGTGAGCAAAGTAGCTTTTAATAGAAAAAGGAGCATCTTCTGCAGATTTCTCGAGAAAGAACCAAAGAACAGACTCGTGAAGTGCTTTGTGTGGAGTGTGGCACTGTATGGGGAAGAAATATGGACATTACGACGAAATGAAGAGAAACGAATAGAAGCATTTGAAATGTGGAAGTAGAGAAGACTGGAGCGTGTGAAGTGGTCAGACAGAATAAGAATTGAAGTTGTGTTGGAAAGAGTGGATGAAGAAAGAATGATGCTGAAACTGATTAGAAAGAGAAAAAGGAATTGGTTGGGTCACTAGTTGAGAAGAAACTGCCTACTCAAAGATGCACTAGAAGGAATGGTGAAGGGAGAAGAGTTCGGGGCAGAAGAATATGTCAAATAATAGACGACATTAATATAATATGGATAATGTGCGGAGACTAAAAGGAAGGCAGGAAATAGGAAAGATTGGAGAATGCTGAGTTCGCAGTTAAAGACCTGCCCATGGGCAGAACACTTATGTATGTCCAGGATGCTTGGAATGTCGTGGCTGAGAACAGTAGCTATTTGAAACGACTCTAGTCGATTCCATGCCCACTCGACTGAAAGATGTGATCGAGATGAGGGGAAAATAGACTAAATTTTGAATCGTAACTTTTTGTTTTGTTTTTTGAATGCTTAATTGTTTGAATGTTCTAAGGCAGATGCCAGTAAGTTTGTTTTGTTTATGACACGAAAGATATTTTTGTTGAGAATAAAATATTTTTTCTTTCCATTTCAGCCATGTCATAATACGCAATGATAAAGTCATGGCATAACACATTTGTGAACCTTATGTTAACCCTTAAGTACTCGCGTCGGGTCTATATGACCCGAGTGTTTTTTCTTTCCTCTGTTTTCTTTGCTGGAAGGTAATATGAGGAGCAACTAATCAAAACGTATATTGTCCACCGGTGGACAAAATTGAGTTTGATATGTTATCGTGTACTTTTTCATACGCCTAAACGTTCCCATAGTCAGATTACATCAAATCGTACTATTTGACAGTGAAAAAGTGCTTTGAAAACCAGTGATTGAAACAAATTGTATATTGTCCATGAAGGTGATTGAATCGAAACGTATATAGTCCACTAACATTTTTATTTTGATTAGTTAAGTTGGCAAATACTGACGAATTACGAAACGTTCATAGCGTTCATGTTTATATTGTGGATAATAAAATTATTATGTTCATTTTTGAGAGAATTGTCATTTTTATAATTTTATTATTGCCTGAGTATAAAAACAGTTACTGATCAGAAACAAACCAAGAAGTGCGTCCTTCTAGTGTTGCTTAAATCAAATTATTATGGATTTCGAAGAGGAAACTGTATTAGTGGGGGGAAGGAAGGGAAGGTCGTGGGACAAGAAAAAGAATGATAAAGAAATCAAAGAGAGAACAAGAGTATGAAAACAGGTAAAGTTTAAAAAATGCAGATTGTATTATTGTAATAATATCGTCAAGTGGTTGCATTCTGCTCTAAAATTAAACCTAAATATTTTTCAATATAAATATTTTTCAGTCTCTTCTCGGTTCTGTCTTCCACAGATATCGTGACAATGATCCTCACTTCATGCAATTCGAACTGCTGTGCAAGCACAAAGAAGGCCGCTTTCATTGCTGTTATATTCCTGTTAATGCTCTCTGTAAAGCAAAACGGACAGTGTTTGCTAATCCAAATAGAAAAACAATAGGATATGCGGCTATCGTTCCTTTTGGATATGAATAGTCCAAAATATAGTCGTGTTCGGGGACATACTGCTAAAGTAAAGCCTACTGCTTTCAGAGTAAAATACTAGTAAGGTAGTGTTCAATTTTAACCAATTTGTATAGTATGCTGTTGATATATATATATATTTTTTATTATTTAAAAGGCTTCAGTGTAGCCTACTTTCCCCGAAAATAGAGATTTAAAAAACAAAATCATCACTTATTTAAGATTTCTCTCAGTCTTTAATTTGAATACTGTTTAATTAACACAATTCAGAGAGTTTTATTTTCACCAAAGTACTTAAAAAGATTCTTACACTCTCCTAATTTTATTCACAGGTTAAATCAGTGGGTGAAAAAATTCATGTATGTGCTAGATTTTTCAGAAAACTGTTCAGCATTGGTCAAACACGTGTAAATACAATTTCAAAGTTCATTGCATCTGGTAAGCGAACAAGTGACAAAAGAGGAGGTGATCATAAGGTGGAAAATATGAAGCCAAAAGAAAGAAAGTCGTTAAATTCGTATCAAAACTAAAATGGACAGAGGATCATTATAACGGAAGTAAATGCCAGAGACTTCACCTATCTTGACTTGATTTGAGCATAAACAAGCTTCTCAAAATGTACATCAACTCTGTAGCATCAAATCTGAAAGTGATGAAATCGTTTTTTACCAAAATTTTCAATACAAAAATCAATTAAGGATTTGGCATACCTGCTAGTGACAAATGCAACTACTGCCTTAGAATGCGCCATGAGATACAAAACGCTGAAGATGGTAACAAAAAGCAACAATTAATGTTAGAACTTCGTGCTCACAGATTGAGAGCAAAGGCATTTTATACGTTAATAAAACAGAAACCACATGGAAGTCTATCCTTTGCTTTTGATTTAAAAATTCAGCCTCTCCCAAAACTCAATATAGGTGAAGCATATTATACCCGTCAGATATCATTTTATTGTTCTTGTGTAACTAATATAGAGGCTACACAACCTGCTTGCTATGTCTGGAACGAAAAACAAGCTGGAAGAGGCCAAAAAAAATTTCTTCTGCTGTCACAGATTTTCTGTCAAAGACACACTTTCATGAAGCCACCACTACTCTTCAACTCTTTGCCGATGGATGTGGTGGCCAAAATAAAAACCAACACTTAATGCATTCAGTTGCATTTTGGCTCATCAAGAGATCTCAGCCAAATCTGAAAGAAATCTGTTTCGTCTTCCCTGTTCGTGGACATCCTTTCTTACCTGACCTGCAGACAGATTTTTTGGGCTCATTGAGAAAAAACTACGTACAATTCCTGAAGAAATATATAAGGAAGTTTACAACGATGCATGAATAACCAGGGATATATCGAAAGACTGAAAATTAAACAATTATAAAGAATTGTCAAAGATTTGGAAAAAGATGAGAGGTTTAAGTGAAATGAAGATAATTTTTTTAATAAATCTAAACTGACTGAAAAAAACAACGAAGAAGATGCCACATTAAAAACAGAAATCCACTATAACATTGACGATCCCTCAAAACCTTTCACAACATTAGCTAAACGTGGGTATAAGGTCCATGCTGTAGGCGAGATCTCCGAGCTCCTATTAACCAGTAGAGTAAAGGTAGAAAGAAGGGAAGATGTGAAAAAGTTGCTCGGATTAAGATTCGGTGAAGACTGGGTTTTGCAAGAAGAGCCGAGTTTCTTCAAAGAAGCAATGGATCTGCCGCATGCAACACAACGTGATGACGAAGAACACACCTGTGATTGTTTACATGAAGAGTCCGGATTTTGTAATTTGTAATCACAGGACAGTAATAATGGTTTAACAATTTATGTTGTATCATTAAATTGATAATATAAATAAATGCATTCCATTATAATTTTGTGAACTTCTGTAATAATAATTTTAGTGATAAATTTCAAACATTTATTTTAGGTACATAATTAGCTTAAGAACATAAATTTGACTCAAATTAATTCATCAAAATGTATATAGTCCAGTATTGCAAATCAAAACGTATAATGTCCAAAACATTATTGAGTTTTGCAACGTAACCAGCGAATTAAAGATCTCCTGCAATATGGGATTTCATTCAGTGCCTCTTCATCTAACTGACTGTGAAAAGTGTATCAGATTTCAATAGATACTTTTCCAGTAAACAGTTTTTCGCCTTTCCTGAAAATTTTATATTAATGGACAATATACGTTTTGATTAGTTGCTCCTCATATGAAGAGTGCCGGTGGTGTGTAATTTCTTCTATTGTTGAAATCTTTGAAACGGCCTGGCTGTAGTCATTGTTGAGTTTATCATTTAGCCCCAAAAGCTGTTTACATGTGATTTGACCCGACGCGAGTGTGTGCGTTCTTCTAAAAGGCAGGAAGATTTTGTGAATAACTGAGGAGATTTCATTATTTATGCGTAAGTATTATTTGATGTAAGCTTTATATTATTATATTTTTCACATTTTCCGCGTTCATTTCAGCTGTATATGCAACTCTTTTTATTATTATTTTCAAAGAATGTCAAAGAAAGTAGTAACAGACGAAGAAATTGCAGAGAAGTCGAAGTCGAGGGAATTACTAGTAACAGACGAAGAAATTGCAAGGGAGTTGAATACGATTCTCAGTAATGCACTAATGATAATGACGATGGTGAATCTGTGGGGGAACTTTCTGAGCTTGACGATGTCATAGATGAAGACACAAGTTCCTCCAAAAAGCCAGAAATTGTGACGTTTTATAACTGTACCAAGGGTGGAGTTGATTCATGCGACCAATTGTGTAGCAACTATAGTGTTCGACGTAGAACAAGAAGGTGGCCACTGGCAGTGTTCTTCCATTTCATAACTGTTTCAGCACTCAACTCATGTGTTGCTTATTATAAGATGAATACCAGAGAGAAGATACAAAGAAGAATAATTCTGAAGAACCTGGCTAAAGAACTTCTTATGGAAAACGTTGTCAGGCGAATGAGTAATCCTCACGTATCACGCAGTCTCAGGGCAAGAATAAAAATATTCCTAACGGAGAGAGGTGTTGAAGTGCCACCGAAAGAACAGCAAAATCAAGAAACAAGAAGTGGACCAGCCCTAGCACAAATGATAATAAGCATTGAACACAATGTGCTGCTTGTTTGGGACACGTATGCAAAATTCACTGCAAAGTTGTTTGCACAATATGTAGAGAATAAGCCAAGAAATGAAGCACTGTTTTGCTTTACAATGTCTGATTGAAAAGTTTTAAGACTGAAGTCAGCAGTGCTTATTGGTTTGCGGTGACATCTTAGGAATCGATGTTACAATTCAGAATGAACCCGTTTGAAGGGCATTCACTGCAGTAGCCTTTAGGTACAGTGATTTTTTATTACAAACCCAGTCAACATTTTTCAAGAATGTTTCCAAATCTAGGATAATAGTAGGAATTTGTATATTCCTCCAGAAGAGGACTGTAGTAGTCTTTAGGTACCATTATTATGAACCTAACCTTAAAAATTTTCAATCACACCTCGTAAAGAAACAGTATGGTTATAAGATTTCAAAGTCATGTTTTAATTTTTCTTTAGTTGAGATTTACAAATTTCATTGTATTTGATTATGTTCAATATAAATAATGTACAGTTCAGAATAAAAATATTTAATTTACTTCAGTTTAAACATCTTATTTACTCCATAATTTTGCCATGAATCCACGTCCACATCTTAGTTTGTATCAATGGGTCAAATTGACCCGACGCGAGTGTTTATGTAACTTCATACCAGGCGAGTACTTAAGGGTTAATATACTAAAATAGTCCAAAAAGACAAAGGAGCAATTATGTTTATTTTGTGCCCCTCTCTTAATTTTTGCATAAACAAATCGCTGCTTTCAGTAATTGTGGATCGAAGACAGAAATGCTCCAGAATATTTCAGGGCAACAATGTCCTTGAGAAGATATTACTTATTGCTCCTTCATTGAGATTTTATAACGTAAATGAACGCGATACTCGTAAACTGAGAGATAATCTTGCACCAGTCAGGAAAGTGTTTGCAATGCACAGTATGAGGTAGTAAATAAGAAAAATGTAAATGAAATTTCAGAAGCGTTTTTTCATAATTCGATAAATGAAAAAGTTTTCAAACCTGAGTTATACATCATAACAGCATTATTTCAACTTTCTATATCGTCCTGTGAATCGGGTTTTACGAAAACTCGACAATTACCGCATGTGGAAGGAGCCGAAATCACAAGGTTTTTACAGAACTTATATACGAATGTGCTGTGGGAAAATTGAAGCAAACTCGATAAATACAATACATTATTTTCAACTGTTACTCTTGTTCCATACCAAATATTCGGCAGAATTTACTACAGGTTCTAGAATGCTATATTAAGTCACTGTTGTAATAATTTATACTTTGAATTTGGTGACAATATTAATCCCGCAACTTAACTTCATTGTCGACAAAATTTGCAGCTCAATTTTAGAGAAACTATGAATGCACATGGATTTGTTAGTGTAAGAAGAAAATAGATTTCATACTAAAGAGAAATGAATAGTGAATCTGACGATTCTTAAAATAGTGTACAATTTGAATACGTCCCAGTGGCAGACAATATAGGTGCAAGCAAGTGCCTGCAAAGTAAAGCAATAAAAGAAAAAGAAGAGTCCATTATTAAATGCACTGATGGACATGAACGTTTAATATCAAAAGCAAAACGAAAAAGAAGAAACTATCCAAAGCTGCTGAACTAGTTACGAAGATATCACCCATCTTCATTTTCATTTGGCATCTTTAAACACAGTTAAAAATAAGTTTTTATTACAGTTCATGAACATTTTTACACCTCACAGCAGTGCAGTGAACACTGACAAAGCAGAACATAGGATGCAGCCCGGACTTTTTTCTGACACAGATAAGAAACTCTACCAGAATACATTTATTTTCTGATTTCTACATCAGACAAAATAAATACAGCGTCATGACAACACTCATTTCGTTTTTGGAATAAGTATAACATTCAATAATATTGTGCACTTCTTTCTAGTTCCGTGTATTTGGTATAACTAAGAAAATAATGATCCAGAAGAAACGCTAAAAATTGTGTGACATCTTGAAGGAACACGACTTCCTTAAAGTTCTCAGCAGGGACAAGGAAATTAAAAATATTATAAAGGATAATGCACAGAAAGTACTAAACTCCAGGCTGCCATTTAAAATGAACGGTCAAAGATTATCACTTACAAGAAGGCAAAGAACCGAGTTAAAGTATGAATAAACAGTACACACTTCGAAGAATCAGTTGAAATTCTGAGAAGAAAACAATGCCATCTTGCTATCATCAAAGCGAAACATGGTTAGGAAACAAAAGAAGGACGTTTATGCTCTAATGGAGTATTTTGAAATACAGCACGATGCAATGAAATTCTACATTGATATATTTGAAGGCGACAGATAATCTGATGTCTAGATTTAAGAATAAGATTTTGAATATTTTATAGCCTACGCAATATTATTGTTGCTTAGTTTAGTTTAATAGCAGGCTATATTATCCATTGATGGACAAACCTAAAAATTAACTATATAGGCTAAAATCATTGCTTCTTAAATGTTAAAATATTTTTAATATTGCAATGTTTACTCTTGATAATGTTACTAATCACCGATGTATGCAATTGAGAGGCGAAAAAATTGGCCACGCTACCCCATTATATGCTGGCTTGGTTTCCTCATGAGTGATGGCTTATTCTTGTCACTTATGAAGTTCAAACTTGTTTTCGACAGATGACTAAACAACAACTCAGCAAATGCAACACATTTTAGAACATTGTAACAGATATTAAGACAATGTGCATTATTAACAGGTTTATTATTAAATGTGTTACAATGAAGCCCAATAATCATCAATTATTAAGAAAATATTTCTGCTTAAAATAAAATAAAATGAATAAATAAATAAATTGAAAAATAAGAAATACGACATTTTGTATTACAACATTTTACCTCTGTATACCTTTGCATTTAAACACTTAAAAAAAAAAAACTTGAGTAAATCATTTCCTAGTCCACCATAGTAAGGTACCGGTATATTAAATTTCAATGTATTTCATTAGAACACTTGATGTATATCTGTACGAACAAATATTGATGAAAAATTGAAACTTTTCAGACATATGCCTTTAGGTGAAAATAAAAAAAAAACGAAATTTCTGAAAATGTATATTTGCTGAATATATCGAGTTTTGAAAAAACGCTCCTCATCTTAGAAGCTTTTCTCTACCGTTGTAAATTTCATGTGCACATTCCGATAAAACCAGACAAATATATAAGAAAAATGTAAGATTTGATTTATACTCGTGCATTTTAGACAAATAATCTGGAAATATTCGGTCGTAAGAAACGAAATTGACCTTAAAATATGGCGTGGTTGTAAAGAGACTTGTTGAACCCATAATAGACACGGGGAGAAAAAAGACGATGGACAATTATTTTACAACAGATCTTGCCATTACATTAGTTATGGACTTATTTCAGAGAAAAATTTGTATTGTTTGAATATTACCAACAAATAAGAAGCCTCCCATTTTCGTCAGGATAAAATAAAGATCAGAGCAGAGCGGAATGTTTACATTTCCGAAAATTGGGACGTGACTTCCTTATGTCACTAAAAAATGGAATAATTTGTTCCTTATATCAATAATACACTATAAGGAAAAATTGACATGAAACACGGCATGTACAAAAAACTGAAAATCTCACAAAGAGAGGCGAAGCTGTGGTGAAGGAAACTGAAAAACGTGTACTCCGTGTCAAACTGCAGATGGCGCTTTATCATATTTTCTTTCCATGCTGAATATCGGTGGTAGGTACCATCAGCGAGATCACCTACACAACTAACACCGGTAATACTATGAAAAGACGTGAAATTTTAATACTCTGTGTTCATATTTGTGAAATTAAAATTCTTATAGGTTATTCGGTAACCGAAAACGCAGTTTCTTGATTTTCGTCAAATTTTCAACGATTTATACCAATGATCCGTTTGTTTCTTCGAGCAATTACACATATATCTTTCAAGTATTCAACACAGTCACGCCTTTGATCATCTGTGAAGCTGAGAATCAAATCATATACAGGTCTTCCATTTACCTACAGCCTACACTAAAATCTTACTTGCGGTTTCCTCTCCGCTTCAAAATCACCTGTCAAATTTCTCTATGGAGCGCAACATTCAATTGGACAAACTTTTATGATTAAATCTTCATTTCCTATGATGAACTCTCGTATCAATGTACAGCTCTTTCTACAATGGTATTCCTTGACACAAGTAAATAAGCAGAAGTTTATGCATGGAATAGACATTTAAATTACAGCAGTTTGTTGTACAAATATCACCGTCTTGAACAAACTTTTACTCGTAAATAGTTCTCCTCGGAATTTCAGTTATAGAGCCTACGACTAACGTTGTTACAAAATAAACAAATTGGAAGAGCTGAAATGTAATACAGTATACGAACATAATTTATTAAATGTCGCTGTAAAAATAAAATCACCGGACACACATGTAAAACAAGATGAGTATTACTGAAACAAATTATTGTAGCAAATATTAGGTCTGAAAAAACCGGAAGTACTGAGAGATAAACAACTACATAAACATTGATATAAAATACCCTCTATATATAAATAATCTGGAGCAGAGAGAGATGACAAGGTCCAATTTAGAAGCTAAAAGCAAATGTCAGGACTGTTATAGATATAAATTGTAAAAGAGCACACAAAATTTTAAAATTTTTGTCATGGGGTTCATGTACTGTTGGCAATAAGGCATGTTAATGCCAAGCGCCATCATAATTGGAATAACAACAAGACATATTGGAACTAAATTAAACCAAACATAGAATAAGTCATCCAGTCTCAGGGATGAAATTACACTTGTGTAGGTGTGAATGTTTAATTTTTGTTTCGGTTTACAAATAAAGAGTATGGGTTACAGTAAGTGAAGTAACATAGGGTATGCAATATAGGCCTATTTTATCTTCATAAGAAGCGATATTTCAAAATTAGTCCCAGTGCACAAAAAATCATTCACCCTGGTCCACTGGAAGTTTATTATACGTATCTATTATGACTTCATTATTGCTGAACTCGCGATTAGGTATCGGATGACCGGTCGCACATGTCTGTAGCTGGTCTCGATACCGACGTATTATCGAAAGAGACAGCGCGACACGGCTAAATTTGTACGCAACTTCTGCACACTCAAGGGAGGTTGTGTCAATTGACATGGTCACACAAGTTACATTTGTTCACGACCTAGCTAGTAATAACATTAGCTTTCGACAGTGGCTCATAGTCTTGTAACAGTAATCTTTTGAACGGGTGCCCAAAATCGGTGTCAGGAAAGAACCATTCATGGTAAAGAATAGTTAGCAATCCTTCTAATTATTTACCATACCGTTTTGTAGGGAAAAAACAATACGAAATCACTTGGGATTGTCCTCTTTTATTAAGCTCCGTCCACACGAATGCCCATCTGTTTAATCTTTCTGCTGCAGTTGCCACTGACATTGAGTCGCTGGAGACAAGAAGAAGAACAAGTTATTCATAATCATAAGTAATGCCCTGATAATGCCTTTATCAACGGAACCGTGATACGGAGGATAGTAACTATAACAGAAGTACGAGGCCAAACTTAGGAAACAAGACAAACTTGGATGACGGGCGTCCATGAGATTGGAATTCACTCCTACAGTCTGAAACATCACTTCTACTTACAGAAATTTTAAAAAAGAAATCTTGTACAAACATCCACAATCTGAAAGATGGAAAGGCAATATAACGAAGGTCATTCCGCATCAAAACGAATAAATGATAGTTAACAATACACCACAGCATAGTTTTCATTAGTACTGTCGTAATAGCAGGTCTGTAAGAATTATTGACTGTCCTAAAATTCCAATTTACTGGTATATTCTTTTCGAACGATATTTCATTATAGTTCGGTATTTTGTTGTAGTTCAGAAGCCTTTCTATTTACGTAATAGTAAATAACACTGTAATTTTATTAATGGTTTTTGTTTCAAACTTTTTAGTACTGTTACTTACAAATGGCTTTTAAGGAACCCGAAGGTTCATTGCCGCCCTCACATAAGCCCGCCATTGGTCT
Organism: Periplaneta americana; assembly: GCF_040183065.1. Classification (NCBI taxonomy): domain Eukaryota; kingdom Metazoa; phylum Arthropoda; class Insecta; order Blattodea; family Blattidae; genus Periplaneta; species Periplaneta americana. The sequence goes on from NC_091118.1 coordinate 422,822, forward strand.
CTATCCTGTGCAAGATTAAGCCAGTCTCTATCATCATATCCCACCTCCCTCAAACCCATTTTAATATTATCCTCCCATCTACGTCTCGGCCTCCCTAAAGGTCTTTTTCCCTCCGGTCTCCCAACTAACACTCTATATATGCATTTCTGGATTCGCCCATAAGTGCTACATGTCCTGCCCATCTCAAACGTCTGGATTTCAAGTTCCTAATTATGTCAGGTGAAGAATACAATGCGTGCAGTTCTGTGTTGTGTAACTTTCTCCATTCTCCTGTAACTTCATCCCGCTTAGCCCCAAATATTTTCCTAAGCACCTTATTCTCAAACACCCTTAACCTATGTTCCTCTCTCAGAGTGAGAGTCCAAGTTTCACAACCATACAGAACAACCGGTAATATAACTGTTTTATAAATTCTAACTTTCAGATTTTTTTACAGCAGACTAGATGATAAAAGCTTCTCAACCGAATAATAACAGGCATTTCCCATATTTATTCTGCGTTTAATTCCCTCCAGAGTGTCATTTATATTTGTTACTGTTGCTCCAAGATATTTGAATTTTTCCACCTCTTCGAAGGATAAAGCTTCAATATTTATATTTCCATTTCGTACAATATTCCCGTCACGAGACATAATCATATACTTTGTCTTTTCGGGATTTACTTCCAAACCGATCGCTTTACTTGCTTCAAGTAAAATTTCCGTGTTTTCCCTAACCGTTTGTGTATTTTCTCCTAACATATTCACGTCATCTGCATAGACAAGAAGCTGATGTAGCCCGTTCAACTCCAAACCCTGCCTGTTATCCTGAACTTTCCTAATGGCATATTCTAAAGCGAAGTTAAAAAGTAAAGGTGATAGTGCATCTCCCTGCTTTACCCCGAAGTGAATTGGAAAAGCATCAGATAGAAACTGACCTATACGGACTCTGCTGTATGTTTCACTGAGACACATTTTAATTAATCGAACTAGTTTCTTGGGAATATCAAATTCAATAAGAATATCATATAATACTTCCCTCTTAACCGAGTCATATGCCTTTTTGAAATCTATGAATAACTGATGTACTGTACCCTTATACTCCCATTTTTTTCTCCATTATCTGCCGAATACAAAAAATCTGATCAATAGTCGATCTATTACGCCGAAAACCGCACTGATGATCCCCAATAATTTCATCTACGTACGGAGTTAATCTCCTCAAAAGAATATTGGACAAAATTTTGTACGACGTCAACAAAAGTGATATTCCTCGAAAGTTACCACAGTTGGTTTTGTCCCCCTTTTTAAAAATAGGTACAATTATGGACTCCTTCCATTGTTCTGGTACAATTTCCTTTTCCCAAATAGCAAGTACAAGTTTATAAATTTCGCTATATAATGCACTTCCACCCTCTTGTATTAATTCTGCTGGAATTTGATCGATACCTGGAGACTTGTACTTTTTCAGATTTTCTATCGCAATTTCGACTTCTGAAAGCGTTGGTTCGGGTATAAATGGCTCAGCAGTTTGTATTTCAATATCGTCCCGATCATTTCTATTTGGCCTATGTACATTTAGTAGTTGCGCAAAATAGTTTTTCCATCTGTTTAGGATTGATGGAGAGTCTGCAAGCAAGTCACCATTCTCATCCTTGATCACGTTTACCCTTGGCTGATATCCGTTCTTAAATTCCTTTATACCCTTATATAAATCTCGAATGTTTTTATTCTTACTATTTGTTTCTACTTCATTCAGTTTTTCCTTCAAGTAACCTCTCTTTTTATTTCTAAGTGTACGACTTGCTTCCCGTCTTTCATTGAAATAATTATCTCTCTTCTCCTCAACTGGATCCTGTAAGAATTTCAATTTTGCCTGTTTCCTTCTTTCTACTACCATGCAACAATCTTAATCAAACCACGGTTTCTTTTTCTTAGTTTCATAATAACCTATGCTCTGCTCAGCTGCAATTTTGATACTATCTCTGATATTTTCCCACACGCTATTAACATCTAATTCTTTCTCAACTTCGTCGGAACTTTCTAAAGTGGCAAACCTATTCGAAATTTCGACCTGATAATTTTGCTTAGCTTCCTCGTCCTTTAATTTCAAAATATTGAATTTAGTAATATTAACTTGTTGCTCTACTCGCTTGGCTACTGATAATCTTTCTCTTAATTCTCCAATCACCAAATAATGGTCAGAATTACAGTCTGCACCCCTGAAAGTTCGAATATCTACTATACTAGTATGTCTCCGTTTATCTATCAAGATGTGATCTATTTGGTTGTGTGTCAATCCATCTGGAGAAGTCCAAGTATATTTATGTATATCCTTATGGGGGAATGTACTTTTGACAATTAAATTTTTCGATGTGGCAAAGTTGACTAATCTAAATCCATTGTCACTACTAATTGCGTGTAGGCTCTCTTTTCCAATAGTTGGTCTAAAAATATCCTCCCGTCCTACTTTAGCGTTGAAATCCCCCAATAAAATTTTCATGTGATATCTAGGGAACTGATCAAAAGTATGTTCCAATTCCTCACAGAAGCTATCCTTTATATAGTCGTCTTTCTCTTCTGCAGGGGCGTGAGCATTTATAAATATGATGTCGCACCATCTACCCTTAAGTACTAAATATGATAACCTGTCACTGATAAATTCGACCTTTTTTACTGCTGATTTTATTATTTTATGTACAAAGAATCCTGTTCCTAATTGGTGATTATTGTTTCCTTCCCCATAATACAACAAGTAATCTCCTATTTGTGATATGCCATTCCCATCTAACCTAACCTCTTGTACTCCCACAAAGTCTATTCTATATCTAGCTAGTTCTTTTGCTACTAATGTTACCCCTCCTGTTCTATAAAGGCTAGTTACGTTCCAAGTGCCAAATCTCAAAACCTTATTCCTTTGCTGTGGTCGTGCCAGAGAATCAGTCCTATTCCGAGGCTTACTGTAGGAATTCGTAACAAGCTGTTTTTTACGGTGATGGGTTGTTAGCCCTTCGCCCAACCCCCAAGCTGGAGGACCACCCTGTATTAGTGAATAATAACAAGTTTCGTACTGGGTAAGGAAATGAAATATCGTATAAAACGATATAGAACAATAACAACGGCACGTCACTGTCAGAGACTTAACTCTTTCAAAATGAATTGTAAAATAACACTTCAACCACGACCATGGTGTTCGGATAAAAGAAGTTCAATCATTTTTTGTGCAAATGTAATTTTGTTCCCAGGTGAATACACGCACTAAAAGCAAGATAATAGGCCCACTAGCATGAGATGTGTTTTATTTGTGTATAAAATTAATTATTTGCAATAAGATTCCGAAGTTCAATTTTGATTTAGGCCTTACCTCAAAACTAATTTCTGTGACTTATCTCCCTTTACTCAAACCCCATCGTTATTTATTTCCAATGCTATTTTTCTTCTGTTTTCCGATATTTCTGCATTTAGTCACGTCGTCTTATTTTAATGTACTACTTAGGCCTAATTCGTTCGGTGTTTCAATCTACGAGGCGCATCTAGAAAGTAAGTTCCCTATTTTTTTAAAAAAAGAACACACACTTTGAAGAAAACATTTATTGGCAACAGGTACAGCAATGTTTCAGCTATTTTTCAACACAGCCACCATCAGAACTGAGACACTTGTCGTATCGCGGAATCAACTTTTGTATTCCTCTGTCGTAGATCTCTTCCGCCTGTGAATGGAACCAGCGTGTGACAGACGTCTTCAGCTCTTCGTCGCTGCCAAAACGCTCACCGGAGGACAGGAATTACTTGAGAGAGAGAGAGAGATGGGGAGGGGTAGGGGAGGGGAGGGAGAGAGAGAGAGCCGATGATTTTCAATTGGCGCAAACCTTTGTGCATTAAAGAACTTTATCACCCACCGAACCTCGCAGGCGGCGGGAGAAGGAATAAGAGCTTCCATTTCGGACCACTGCTGCCACGCTACTGGCACCTGGCGGGACCTGTCCGGCTGGCATATGATTGATACGTCATAGATCTGTTACGCATGCGCAATTGACACGGCTAATTACGTTTACTTTCAAGGGGGAAAAATCGGGAAACTTACTTTCTGGATGCGCCTCTTAAATACAATTTTGCTCAATATTAGGCCTACACAAATATTGGAATATTACTAAGCCATTCAAAAGCTGAATTCAAATCTACGAAATATTGCAATATAGTAAGTGGCTTGACAGCCCATGAATGGCCAAGGCGGACCAGTTAGCTGCTGATCTCATGTCCACAATCATCAGAGGTGAACGATCACCCAATCAGAACGGAGATATCGTATGGTTAGCATGATGAACCCCCAAGCAGATACAGCTGGTTTCGTAACCTGATTCGCTACCCATCGTAGCTCCCCAAATTAATCGCATTCGGTGGCCACCGATCCCATACACTGGCCGAAATTTCATGAGAAAATTCTTTCCCATGGCATATGAACGAGTGCGCATTCCACAATTAGAGTGCTAGGCACTGTGCTTTAGACCACGACACTACGGCGCAGACTATTACAGTAGCCCTATACATAGTTGCTAATAAATATGCAGACCTACATCCCTGATTACAGATTACAAAATTTTACATTGAAAATTACCAATATAACGGCATATCTTATTCGGCTTTACGTGAACTGGATCCGAAACGGATTCTTGCGCTTGGACATGCTTTGTCCCTATACAGTAGCTATATGCGATTACGTCCAAGTGCAAACGATGGCTTCCGTGGCGATTGTGAATCCGATGCTGAGATGTGGGCCATCCTGCCTCAGACCTTAGAGTGCTGTGGCTCGTCAGCAGACGAGTAGTCTGGTAAGCCCCACGGCCGGAGTCCTAACTCCTTCCTATATCAGCATCGGAAACCCGCGCTGTTTTCAAGACTTCACACCGGCCACTTTTTATTTTGTAGATGATAAATGAAAGCAATGCAGGCTGGAGAGTATTGATGGAATTTAGATGGAAAAGGGAAAACCCGGAGAAAAAGCTATTCAACATGTTCTTTATCCACTATATATTTCATTACAATCTTGCAGTGCATCGAACCCGAACCGTCTGCATGAAAGAAGAAAGCGCGAATTTGGAGCCACAGACGCGGCCAATGTAACGCCAGAGAGGGCCTATTTAGCTAAGATCAGAAATATAATTCATTAAATGTTCTGCCCAAGAGCATATCTTTCACTATAAACCCAGCATACTCCAATTTTTCCTATTTTGTGCCTTCCTTTTTGTCTCCTCATATGATCCACATTTCCACACCTGTGGAGTAACGGTCAGCGCGTCTGGCTGCGAAAGCAGGTGGCCCGGGTTCGAATCCCGGTTGGGGGAAGTTACCAGGTTGAGGGTTTTTCCGGGGTTTTCCCTCAACCCAATACGAGCAAATGCTGGGTAACTTTCTGTGCTGGACCCCGGACTCATTTCACCGGCATTATCACCTTCATATCATTCAGACGCTAAATAACCTAGATGTTGATACAGCGTCGTAAAATAACCCAATAAAATAAATAAAAAATGATCCACATATCTTAATGTCTTATATCATATTATATCTTCTTCTGCCCCGAACTCTTCTCCCGTTCACCATTCCTTCCAGTGCATCCTTCAGAAGGCACTTTCTTAGCCAGTGACCCAACCAATTTCTTTTCCTCTTCCTGATCAGTTTCAGAATCATTCTCTCTTCACCCACTCTTTCTTACACAGATTTATTTCTTATTTTGTCTGTCCACTTGACATGTTCGATTCTTATCTATATACACATTTCAAATGCTTCTATTCGCTTCTCCTCACTTCGTCGTAATGTCCATGTTTGTGCCCTATACTATGCCACACTCCATACCAAGCACTTCACTAGTCTCTTCCTTAGTTATTTTTTCAGAGGTCCGCAGAAGATGCTCCTTTTCTATTCAAAGCTTGCCATTACTATCCTCCTTTTGACTTCTTGGCAGCTGCTCATGTTACTGCTTATAGTATACCCCAAGTATTTGAAGCTGTCCATTTGCTCTACTACCTCATATACAATTCGCAAGTTAACGTTCTTTACTTCTCTTCCTATGTTCATGGTCTTCGTCTTGTTTGCATTTATCTTCATCCCATACTGCTCACAGATGTCATTTACCTCCAGTAGCATATCCCTTTGTATCATCTTCTCTTCTGCTAAGAACGCGATATCATCAGCAAATCTTATGCAGTTTTTATGCTTCTTCCTCCTACTTTTACCCCTCTCATGTTCTGAAAACAGTTATTCACGAAATCCTTCAAGTAGATGTTGAACAGTGTAGATTATAAAGGGCATCCTTGTTGTACTTCTCTCCCTATTTCACTTCCTTCAAACATTTCTTCCCCTATCTTGATTTTGACCGTTGTTTCATATAAAGATTACTGAAGAGCCTTCTCTGTTTCCAATCCATACCTAATGTCCTTAGCATCCCCATCAGTTTATTTCAATTCACTCATGTCAAATGCGTGATAAATTAATTATTTTATTCCTAGGTTTTGAATAATATTATCCTCCTTTCGCAAGATCGAATACGTTTTGTACTTAGGCTTATTCTGAATTGTTTCAAACAATGAACCTATCCTATATTGTTCATATTGCCATGGAATTTCTTATTAGGTACATGACCGGCATAACACAAACTGATCACAGAATACTTCAAGTCTAATGATACAAATTAATATTATGCTGCAGTAAAATGGATTATTATTTAACAATAACTAACGGAATGTATGAAATCAAAAGCAAACAATAATTAATAAAAATCTCTATAATTATTAGAAAAAATGCACTTTTATAACGAGTGACAGGAAAGTAGCAACTACGGAACTGAAGGAAAATATACTTCAGTATTAGGCGAACACCGGTGAAGTAATGTAAGTAGAGACAAACAAGTTTACATTAAATCTGTAATTATCAGTTTCTGTTTTCTTATGGTTTCTACTGTATTTTAATATAGATTCTTTTACATCTTATATAACATTGTCTGCTTGCATCCGAACGATCTGGAAGTTGAATTCTAGAAAATTCTCCAACAAATTAAGTCAAAATAACCATTTGTAACAGTAAATGTTTAAAAGAATCCTGGTTGTTCTTTTCCTATTACTGCAGATACTGAACTAACGCTAGCTATAATAATGCGCTCCCTAAGGTCCTTGATAATTTATTATTAACATTGTAATAAATAAATACAAATCGGCAGTCAAAACAAGATGATTCGAGACCCGGTCAGACCAGACAAGACAAATAAATGAGTTTGTGAGTGACTAAATAAATAAATAAATAAGTTATATTAAATTAAAATGAAATACAATAAAAATAAGTGGAAAAAAGTTAAAAATTAATAAATACATGGTTGGATGAATAAAATAAATAAATTGCTGAATTTCACATAAATATAAAAATACGAAATAAATATAGAAAAAAACGATGCGACAACCTATGAAGAATGTCTGCAAACATAATACTAGGTATCGTAAAATTGTGCAATTATATACTTTGGGTCCAGTAGACATTGCTAGGCTCTGAAGAGTTGTAATGCGATGTAGTTCAAGTCGCTATGTAGCCGAGCGTTACACTTTGTGATGTGGGTACTAAGAAAAGAATCTGATAAATCCAAAGAAATTGCATATAAATCACTAGTTCGTCCAGTAATGGAATATGGTGCTGTATGTTGGGATCCTTACAGATTAGAACATTTTAAGACACTGGAAAAGATTAAAAAACGGGCTCTCAAGCGTTGTCGTAATAATTCACAATTGAAATGGGACACATTCACGGACAGGAGAACGCGAATTCGATTATACGCACTGTTCAAAACATACAGAGGTCAGCCTGCCTGGAGAGAAATAAAAAAATAGGCTGCAGCCGCCAAATTACTCTTCAAGGAACGACCACTCATATAAATTGAGGGAAAGAAGACAGAGGACGGACACTGGAAAGTTTTCTTTTCTCAATCGTACTATCAGGGACTGGAATGCTTTACCTGCAGACTTAGGCTTTACCAATAACCAAAAATGTATTTAAAATAGGCTTAAGGACTTTACAAATAGACGGTAGTATGTTATACACACTATTTAAACGATGTAATTGATATTTTGTTATTTTAAGTGTTGTAGGCCTATCAGTGAATAAGTGTGTTGTGTCAGTGAAGTGTGAAGTGTGTTGTGTAAGTGAAGTGTGTTTCTGTCAGTGAAGTTTTATAGTTAATAGTGGCAGTGGAAAATATTTCAACAGTGAAATGTTTTTGAAGTGTTAGGAAAATCGGGATAGAATCAGTGAAATGTGTCGTAGTTCCAGTGCAGTGAGTGAGTTGTAAGCGAAGTGAGTGTAGTGCTGAAAGGTACATGTGCAGGTATGAACATATCATACTTAGGGTTAAGATACAAATTAGATTTACTTTAAATGTTATTTAAGTGATCGTGCTTCACTTAATTTAGGATGCTCCCTATTATTATTATTATTATTATTATTATTATTATTATTATTATTATTATTATTATTATTATTACTATTACTCGTATTATTATTAATTTATTATTAGTATTATTAATTTATTATTAATTGTATTTTTTATTGATTATGCTTACTATTAATTGTCAATATTGAGTGTAATTAGTTATCACTGCCACCGGGTATAGGGTAAACTAGGGTCTATTGGACAGTCGGGCATGTTGGACACTCCGTACTTTAACGTGTTACCACGCCACTTGTGGGCACCACATTCAGCTAGAAGTCAATGACGGAAGTAGCCCCACTCGTGCCTACTTCCGTCATTGACTTCTAGCTGAATGTGGTGCCCACAAGTGGCGTGGTAACACGTTAAAGTACGGAGTGTCCAACATGCCCGACTGTCCAACAGACCCTAGTTTACCCTATACCCATTTGCAGTGTGAATAAATACATACATAGGCTACATAAGCAGAGCTTAACTTTAAGAATAAAGGAATGTTTTATTATGGGAAGGAATGGTGGTTAAAAAAAATTCTTTTGATTGTGACTAATACTCAAATGAGTTCATTTTTTTATTATATTGAAACGAATTGGGAGAAATATACCTAATTAAATACCTTTGGGGAGGCCGAGACGTAGATGGGAAGATAATATTAAAATGGATTTGAGGGAGGTAGGATATGATGGTAGAGACTGGATTAATCTTGCTCAGGATAGGGACCAATGACGGGCTTATGTGAGGGCGGCAATGAACCTACGGGTTCCTTAAAAGCCAGTAAGTAAGTAAGTATACCTAATTAAATAAGTTAACAGAACAATTAACAATAATTTATTAATATTGCATTCGATACAATTCTGATAGCTTAACAGTTTCTCACTTCTTCCAGGGACGGAGCCTGTAAGAGTCAGTGCAGTTGGGTTCTTTGAGAAATACCACACTAACGACACAATTTATCTTGCTTTCTGCAGGAGTGAAATTATGATTATAAACTAGCGATGATTGACGGCATGCTAATGGAGAAATAGCACCGCGCACTGCACAATAGATTTCAAACTAATCTCCATCATGGAGAATGACACACTAGCAGTTCGTGTGAACACTCGATAGTAATTAAATTGAAACATAAATCGAAATAAAAGATAAAGGAAACAAATACCAGTAGAATAATTTGAAATGAAGGGACATGAACGACAACAATGGACACATCAAGTTTAAACTTTGAAGTCTGTCATGAAGACAATGATGAAGATCATAATCTCGATTGTGAACGTGAAAGGAATGTAAAAGTGATAAAATAACTATTAAAAGTGGTAACCTCAGGAGCAGACCAATATGCATAATACAGGGTGAATCAAAAGCCTGGAATCATATAAATATCTTCCATATGCTTGATTTTCGATTACTATAAGTGTTACCAGTATTTGGAAGACCAAATGCTCTTCCAGTGACACATTCAATTCTAGCCCTCACCTATCTCAAAATCCGCCAGTTTGAATGCAACTTTGAAATTTTAAATGGAAAGGTGGTCAAGCACTAACTCAAAATCTTGTGATATGTTCTAAGAAAAACAATGGTGCAATCCGTTTTGAGATATCTCTAATCGCTTTCAAGTTATTTAAAGATAACTGTAATAATGACACAAACATTAGTTACTGTATCTACAGATATTTTGTAACATGGCACAGTACTAAGGAGGATTTGGAAAAGGTGTTTTTATGCAATTCTGGTAATTAACTTTTCCTGCTTTACTGTTTGGTTACCTGTGACAGAAAAATGCATTGTTGTGATTATTTGAAGCTTTCCTGAAACAAATTTCTTGATTTTCGTGATGACATAATCCAAAGAGAAAAGAATTGATATCATTCTTCATTCTGGTAGGTTAAGCCACAGAAATGTTGCAACAGACTAGACGAACAGTTCCCTGGACATTGGATTGGATGACGTGGACCAGTAGAATGGCCGGCCATGTCTCTAGATTTAACACCCCTTGATGTTTTCTTCTGGGATTATATAAAGAGCTTGGTAGGATGAGGAGAAAATTGAGAATGTGGAACATTTAAAGAACCGTATCATTGTAGCCTGTGTTAAAGTCATCCCTGAAATGTTACAGAATGTTCTATCCACATTCTCAATTTTCTCTTCATATATCAAGCTCTTTATATAACCCGAAAAGAAAAAAAAATCAAGGGTGTTAAATCTGGAGACCTGGCCGGCCATTCTACTGATCCACGCTGACCAATCCAATGTCTAGAAAACTGTTCGTTCAGTCTACTGCAATATTTCTGTTGCTTAGCCTACCAGAATGAAGAATGATATCAATTCTTTCTTCTTTCGATTATGTCATCACTAAAATCAAGAAATTTGTTTCACGAAAGCTTCAAATAATCACAACAATGCATTGAAACTGTCACAGGTTAGCCAAACAGTAAAGCTGGAAAAGTTAATTATCAGAATTGCATAAAGATACCTTTTCCAAAGCCTCCTTAGTACTGTACCATGTTATAAAATATCTGTAGATGCAGTAACTAATATTTGTGTTATTATGCCATTTATCTTTAAATAACTTGAAAACCATTATAGATATCTCTAAACGGATTGCATCTTTATTTTTCTCAGAAACTTTCACATTATTTTGAGTACCTACAAGACCCCCTTTCCATTCAAAATTTCAAAGTTGTATTCAAAATGGCGGCTTTTGAGATAGCCGAGGACTAGAATCGAATGTGTCTCTGGTAGAGCGTTTGGTCTTACAAATACTGGTAATACCAATTGTAATCGAAAATCAAGCATATGGAAGATATGATTTGATTCATCCGGTATTATGATCAGCTACAACGTTCAGCAACTGCTCCGAAGATGGGTAACCGGTCCGCATGAATATTCAGGTGACCGGCTACGATACAGACGCACTACAATGGAATATTTACGAGATCTGGAAGCGACTTTCATTTCTTTTGAAGTCCGAAGCTTCAGGATCAATTTCTTTTTTTTTTTTAGGTGGACTCACAGAAAATTACTACAGAGTTTTCCTTTCATTTTCAGATCGTAAGTATTCACTTTGATTACCTAGTCTACATGATTTTGAAAATGTGTCGATTCACGAATTGGAAGATCATCTTGTTTTAGTAGATGCGATCATGAATTTAATATACAACTAGACAACAGAGAACAGAAGTAAGCAAATTTTTATTCCTAAACAGAACAATAAAATATTTGAATGAGTACCGTCAGTGAATTTGAGGTCTGTCCTTACCCAGATAAACTGAAAAGTGATGTAAGATATGCTAATTAGCTAATTAAGTTGAAATTTAATTAACTATGTTTGCATTTAATTAATCTACTCGTATTTGATATGTAATATTATTAATTGATGAATTAGTGGACTTACTCGTGTTAAATATGCAATATTTGTCCGGCTTACAGCTGTTTCAGTGCTTCACGCACCATCATCAGAGCCTACTAGATCGCGGCGTCATCTCGAACTTCTCTGCCTGTTAAGAGGGTGTGTTTTATTGTTGGAAGGTGTTGGAGTGTGGAGTCGAATAGTGTGTGTGTACTGAAATTGATCTGTGTGTTGAGGATTTGATCGGGGTGTGTTTTAGTTTGTTTGTATATTTCGTATTGTCCTAGTGTGTTGAGTTTTTGGTTTTTTGGTTTGTGTGCGTAGGATTTCCATGTCCGTATTTATGTTATTGTCTGTATGGTTAGTATTGGTTATGTGATCGGCGTATGTAGATGTATTGTGTCCTCTGGTTATAGCTTTAATGTGTTCTTTGTAGCGTGTTTGGAATGATCTGCCTGTCTGTCCTATGTAGAACTTGTCGCAACTATTACATGTGAGTTTGTATACACCTGTGTGGTCGTATTTATTTGTTTGTGTTTTTTGTGTGTTGAGATGTCTTTGTTCTGTATGTTATGTTGTATTTCTGTTTTCTGAATGAAGATGCGATCTTATGTGTGCTTTTGTTTTCATATGTTAGTGTGATGTATTTCTTGTGTTCTTGTGTTTGTGTTGTGTTTTGCGTATTCTTGTGTTTGTTAAGTTTTTGTTTTGTCTTCCTTATGATGTTGTCTATTATGTTTGGATTGTATCCGTTTTCTTGTGCTATGTATTTGATTGTGTTCACTTCTTCATTGTAGTGTTGTTGGCTCATGGGTATGTTGAGTAATCTGTGTACCATTGTCCTGAATGTAGCATGTTTGTGTTGTATGGGGTGGTTAGATGTGTTGTGTATGTGTGTGGTGGTGGTGTAGAATACTGTAGAATATGTAATAAAATTAAGTTCATGTATAATTAAATAGGCTGATATGTAATTAAGTTGATTTGTAATTATTTAATTGATACTGTATGTAATTCATCACGTTAATGTTAATAATTAATTTCATATTTAATCAATCAATTCGATGTGTAAGTCATTGATTGGTTGTGTAATTATTAATTTGGTATGTAATTAAGTACCTCTGTAATTAATTAAGATGATTTTTAAATAATTAATTTGTTGTGTAATAAGTTGATGTATAGTTAATCAAGTTAATATGTAATTATTTAATTCGAAATGTAAGTAAGCTGGAACGTAATTAATTAATTTGAGATGTAGATAATTAAGTTAATGTGTAAATCAGCTGATTTGAAATTCTTCAAGGTGTTGTGTAATGAAGCTGGTTTGTAAATTAAGATGTGTGCTTAAGCTGAATTGTAAGTAATTAAGATGCGAGATGAAGCTCATTTGTAATTAAGATGTGTAATTAAGCTGATTTTTCATTAATTTATTACGATGTGTAATTAAAGTTATATTTTATTAAGATTTTGTGTAATTAAGCTGATTTGTAATTCATTAAGATGTGTCATTAAGCTTAATTGTAATTATGGTGATTTGTAATTAATTAAGTTTATTTGTAAATCAATAATATGTTGTGTAATTAAGCTGATTTGCTATTAAGATGTTTAATTAAGTTGAACTGTAATTCATTAAGATGTGTAATTAACCTGATTTGTTATTGAGATGTGTAGTTAAGTTGATTTGTAATTCAATGAGATGTGTAATTAAGTAGATTTGTTATTAATGTGTAATTAAGTTGATTTTTAATTCATTAATGTGTAATTCAGCTGATTTGTAATTATGTGTAATTAGGTTCATTTGTAATTCAATAAGATGTGATGTAATTAAGCTGATTTGGTATTAAGATGTTTAATTAGGTTGATTTGTAATTCATTAAGAGTGTAATTATGCTGATTTGTAACTTATTAAGATGTATAGCCTAATTAACTTGATGTGCAATTAATTTGGTTGCAATTAATTAATTCGATATATAATTCAGTTGATGTGTAACTCATTTGATATGTAATTAATTAAGTTGATGTGTAGTTAGTTAATATGTGTAACTATCAAATTCACTTGCAAATAATTAAGATTACTTTATTAGGTTAACAAGTTATATTTACTTAAATTTTTAGGTTATCATATAATTATTCTTTTATTTAGGAAGCTCCCTTCATTTAAAAGAAATATTATAAGTTAGTTTCTCATATTGATTATTATTATTATTATTATTATTATTATTTATTGTATCGTATTATTACAATAATGTGTTACTACTGCCACTGGGTGTTTACCCATTTGCAGTGTGAATAAATAGAAGCGTGCAAATCAGCGTGTTAACTTTGACAACAACGCTAAGTAACCTGCTTCAAAACGGGGCAGCCAATCTTCTTTGCTATTAATGGCCGTGTGCACCATTCTCGATCATCTAGGCCGTTTATTAGCAATCACGGAAACATGGTCAATTCTTGACAATCATCACAGATTCGGTGCACCGACATTTTCCCTCCATCAACTCAGTACCGTCAGCTGACGGTACGCTCGCTTGAGAAGAATCATGTGAGCGCTAGGTTACCGCGTATAAAACAGCGAACGAACGCACTCTGTCAATTATCGCTTCGTTTTTGTTTGTCGGACTGCTTTCAAACATCCTCGCAGTTTTCAAACAACGTTTCAATAATCATGGAAGAAAAAAAGAAAAGAGCACCGAACTTCTCACAGTTCGAAGTGGGAATTCCTTTAGAACTCGTCAGCAATTATGCATCCATATTACAGAATAAAAGTACTGACGGAAGTTCTCTAAAAGAAAAGCAGGCTACCTGGTTGGATTTAATCTCACAATTCATATGAGTTATACGTGTTGACATAATTCCACATAATTTGTAACGTAATTTATACAGTGGTTATTTCATATTATTGATAATAATTGAGAAAATTTCAGTATACGGATACCTCACTGATAATTATTTTGAAATAGGCTACTAAAAAGAGCAGATTTATATGTGTTTGTAGAATGCTCATCATCTTGCTTACGAAAAGACACATTTCAGTGCCAATAATTTATTTGGGAAAATTTCAGTATACGGATACCTCGCTAACAATTATTAAAAAAAAAAAAAAAAAAAAAAAAAAAAAAAAAAAAAAAAAGCAATTCGTCTGTGTATGTAGAATACGCATCATCATGCATACGAAAAGGAAGTTTTTAGTGCCAATTTATTTTGTGTGCACAAGGTTGGAATTTTGGAGTAAGAGGGAAAGGAATGTATCCTTCGTTCTGAATTTTATCCATTTATTTTGTGTTCACAAGGTTGGAATTTTGGAGTAAGAGGGAAAGGAAGATATCCGTGTATTTTCTCTTAATTCAAGAGTAAAAAGCCTAATTGTCCAAAACGTCATGTAGGTCATAATAGTTTCAAACGGCAAATCTATAGCTAATAAGTGATAATCTCGCATTCTACAAAATGGTCATTTAGTTTTGCTATAGGCTATTATTACCGGCATATAATAACTACTTTATTATGTTAACAAAATTGGACAATTAGGCCTAAATAATATTTTGTCAAGTAAAGTCCCGATCTTCCAAAGCAGAAACATATATAAAACATTAGTCTATTTTGAGAGAAAAAAAAACATTTTTATTATTCATCTACAAACTTACTCTTTTTACAATAACACCAATTCTGTTATTTCCGCAGTGATTTGCGTGTTCAAGATACATCATTTCATCTTCAATTCCATCAAGCACGTCAAATCGTGCCGCCATTTTGGTTTTCTCGACTTGACCATGTTCAAGTTCACCTTTAAGAACAGCTTAAAAGATAACCTTATTAGCATTTCACTCCAATCATACTGATTTTTACTATCACTGTTGCTTTTTTCTTTAGACATCATCCTGATTGTGCTGTATTTTCAAAATTGTCTCATAATAATCTCTTTCTATTATCTAATATCATTTGAAATATATTAACATTCTATGTATTTTAGTTTAATTCTGCTACACAGTTTATTTCAGTGTTTAATTAATAGTTCATAGTATTTTGTTCTTTAATTCGTAAATAACTCTTGTATACATGTAACTCTCATCTAAATCAAACTGTTGAATTCTTTGTAAGTTCATGCATATGTATATACACTTTTTGCTGGTTGAGTGGAAGAGAAGGCCTTACGGCCTTAACTCTGCCAGCTAAAATAAATCATTATTATTACTATTATTATTATTATTATTATTATTATTATTATTATTATTCAATTCAAGATAATCGGTCCCACACCCGTGATCAAATTTGATCATCATCAACTCGCTTGTTTAACTTTGATCGAGATTGATACTCCGCAAATTGACGTTGAAGATGGTCAAGTGCCGACTTAACCACGGTCAAATTTTAATCGAGAATGGTGCACACGGGCATAAATCAGCATGTTGACCAGGATACCGACGTTGAGTATCCAGCTTTAAGTCAGAATAACTAACCTTCGTGACGACGTCTGGAAGCGACTTTTGACTTCTTTTAGAGTCTGAAGCTTCAGGATCTAATCAAATACGGAAAAGAGATGGTAAAGAAAAATTTTACTAGAATCCTCGAGAAACAAGTTAGAAGAAGAACAAGATCTAGAATCACATGTTACAACACACTCAGAAATGAAGCAGAACAACAAGGAAGGAGCTGAAATGGGATCAAGACGTAGGCAAGAAACACAACTCACTGGCCAACAGTCATGAATGTCTTCCAGTTCCCAGAGGAGTGACGGACTGATGCTACTAGTTTCGCTGGTCATCATTGGGACCTGGAAGCAACTTTGACTTCTTCTGAAGTCCGAAGCTTCAGGGCCTATTACTATCTTTACAGGGACTTCATCCTTTTTGAAATTAATATTTTTCTGCCATTTTCTTTAATTTGGTTTCAGAATATTTTAGTAGTCATTTGGGCTGTACTAACCGGCCACAATGAATCAGCGGCAGCTGATGACACCCGTTCCATGACAGCTCACTTCATACGTAAGCTGCTATGGACTTAATGCAGCTTCTCGCTATACTCTCTCCTGTTGGGAATAGGCGTATTGATTTTCGTTAGGGCTTCATATTTTCGAATGTAACAATAATAATCCGAAATTAATGTATGTCACTCTTAATTAAATTAAAGTACTGATGTTTAACACTTTTAACAAGGGAAATAAAAATGTTCTCACACGTTATAATAATACAGTGTCCATAAGCCGATACTAATATTTAATTATGTAGTGTAATATGTTAAAAGCGTAATATGACATGCATCTAAAGGATATTACACTGTAGATGAAATCAACGTTATAATCTTCGCTCATCTGAAGATATAAGCAATGTATGTATTATACTCGATTTCTTTGTGTACGGTAATGTGTTTTTTGTTGGGACTGTGAAGTGGTCAGTAAGTAGGAAAAGTCGCAAGTTTGCTGTATAAAAAATTAAGTCCGTAATGACGAGAGCAACCTTGTGTTCGAAATGTGGGCGGAGTAAGTATTAGCTACAAGACTTCAATTATGACCTGTTTTATTTATCGACTGTACGATAAGAGATTGAACGTAGCTGCATGTATTGAACTTTCACTTCGTACATCAAGTCAAGAATTTGGAAACCAGCGTTGTCAAAAAAAAAAAAAAAAACAGATGCCGCCACAGTGAAATAGGCCTACTGATGTCCGAACTTTTCTTCCAATTTGTTGGATTGGATTTGAATAACCAGTACCTCTTCCTGTGGGACAATGTAAAGGAATTCTAGATTCAGGGGCACTGAAGAAATAACTAATGCAGTGAATAGTATTGACGAAACCAATATTATAAAACATCGGCCATTAACTAGAATACCAGTTGAATATTTGAAGAACTGCCGGCGGCGCGGCGTCCGTGTTGAGATTCAGTAATGAATTTGTTAGGTTACGACAACTAGCACACATTAGGTTCTTTCCGATCTGTGGAAACAAATTTTGAATGACATCATATGCTTCAGGAGTCACACGACAGGTGAACTGTGGTGAGAGGTGATAGACCAGTGATGAGTGATTTCATAGTCAGTGTGCACAGTGTGTCACAGGAGCAATGCCCACGAAAACAAGTTTTTTGGGGAAGGGTACATTACGACCATTTCCAATTCCAAGTAGAGTTAAGTGAAAATAATAGAAGCCTGCAAAAATGTAGTTTCCAAAGAAAGGCATTTTCTGTGTACTTAATAAGACTGGTAAAGCTCGGATGGGATTAATTTGAGTCATTTCGGGGGTGCAATGTGTGGCGAGGGGTGATTTTGCTTGCTTTTCCCCTCTGCAATTAATCCCATCCGAGCTTCGCCAGTTTATTAAGTACACAGTAGATGCCTTTCTTGGAAATGAAGAAACCAGGTTTTTTTGCGGGCTCCTATGATTTTCACGTAATTATTCTTGGCATCGGAAAGTGTCGTAATGTACCCTTCCCAAAAAAACTCGTTTTTCTTGGGCATTGCTCCTGTGACACACCGTGCACTCTGACTATGAAATCACTTACCACTGGTCTATCATCTCTCACCACAGTCCAGCTGTCGTGTGACTCCTGACGCACATGTCATTCAGAATTCGTTTCCAGAGATCGGAAACAAACCTGTATAATATATGTTATTCTTGTATATTTCGTACTTGATGTTAAATAGTTACAAGCAAATTTTAACTAAATCTGAATACAACCTGTGCATATCAATAATATTTTTGTAGTATTTATACTACTGTAAGTGGATTTTGTAAACTGCCAATAATATTGAACGTAGTTGAAGTAGGCGGAATAGTTTAATTCATTGCTAGGGGAAGTCCAGACAGTACTCGGAAAACTTGATACAGAATACGCTGACCACTTCAAACATTTTTGTAACATTAAAAATAATAACAGAATTATTTTCAAAATAAACATTAATTCAGGGGCACTATATCGGCTTATAATACATTTAATTATAGCTAATATATTGTATTAAATATAACACACATTCATGCGGCCCACAGAGAGAGTTATAGCTTGAAGCTGGGGGACCGGATGCTGTACAACCCAAGTGACATGTTCGTATTTTATCACTTTCAAGACGTTTGAAGAGTAATGAAAGCAGATAAGTAAGTACATTGAAATATTTAACGGAAAATTACATAACTGATTTTGATACAATTTCTATATTCACCTGTGACTGTACGGCCTGCACAAAAGTAGAAGCGACGTTGATATAACCTCTGCAGTTAGAAGCGTCTTTCATATTAAAAGTATCTGTATAAGATCTTCAACCAAATAACAAATATTATTTCTTTAAAAATATCGTTTTAAAAACTTTGCAGTAACACAGCCCAATCCCACAGGTTTACACATGTAATAATACAATTGTTATTTCAACACGTTTATTTTGATGCTACTGCAAATAAATCATGCATATGTCATCCCCTAGAGTGGACCTGAACATTTAATTAAAACTATCCACATTGATCTAAAAACAAAATTTACAGGTATTTTTAAAATTTCAAATCCTGTTTCCATCATATTGCAAAATGACGGGTTAGGGCAGTGTTGCACGGAATCTTTCATTTGACTAGCATACTAACAATAAATGACAGAACCTGTGCCTCTTCAACTTCTTATTATACGAAATATTAAGGGAAAGTACCATCACGATGCAGAATTCAATTTCGAAATTTGTAAGGTGATATAGCTTAGCACTCTGAGCTCTAAAAGTTTTTTATACCCATGATGTCTTTCTATATTTCCTATGTAAAGCTATAGTGGATGGAATTTGTTCACGTCTGGTCAGTTAAATTGGGGCTGATGCACATAAAATATAATTATCGGCTAGTCTTTACATCAAAAACTCAATGACCATTTACTTTGAATCTAGCACACGAATTTTATTTCTTAAGTATAATAAGCTAACAATGAAACGGTGAAATTCCAGTCAGAACCCTTCCAATCAGAAGCCTGGTACTACCCAATGCAGGAGATGCGAAGAGCAAGAAACCTTAGCCCATGTACTGGGTTTTTGCCGGAAGGGAGAATTACTTAAAATTGGCTGTCATAATAAAATTCGATCAACGATTGCCAATGAACTTCGCCGGGCTGATAAGTATGAGATGTACGAGGAAATTGGGTGCCTTTCCGCTGACGGATCAACTCGAAGAGCAGATATCATTGTTAGAGACCGAAAAAAATTGTGAACTTATTCTAGATCCCACAGTCCGTTTTGAGAACAGCGAGGAACAACCTAGAGAAGTCTGGAAAGAAAAACGCGCAATTTATCTGCCATGCAGCAGTGATTTGGGGCCCAAATATAACATCAAGACATGAGATGTTATAGGAATTATGATTAGGGCTAGAGGCACAACCCCACGCAAGTCCTTAGAATTCTTCCGAAAATTGAGAGATGATATCCTGCACTGCACTGAAGTCATCAATTTGCATAATGAATCGTAATTTATATTTTTATAAAATGTAATTTGTGTTGTAGCCTAAATTGTTTTTTGCATTTCCAATAAATTTTTGAATGATAGCCAACCTAACTATGGTTTCTGTTAAAGAAAAAATTGAATCACACACACACACACACACACACACGCACACGCACACGCGCACGCGCACGCGCACACGCACACGCACGCACACACACACGCACACACACACACATATAAAATTTTAGAAATGATAAGGAGGCCGATTATTAAACCCTGGTTGAGACGGCTATCAAATCTACCTGGAAGTTAATGTAATATGCAAGTTTGTATTTTATTTTCGTTGCTATGTAATCTAAGTAGAGAGTGATGATTTCTTTTGTAAGTATCAATCAAACCTCAATGTTTCTATAAGATCACCAGTGGTACATAAATACCCGATTTTACTCACAGACAGAATATGGTTCATATGTATTCGTCACTACCACTAATACATATGAACCATATTCTGTAGCGACAGTACTAGCAATATCAGTACCCTTTATTATAGCGACACTTCTCCATTACAGAGGCTATTCAGTGTCCAAATTCAATGTATATGCTCAAATCACTCCAACAGGTAGAGGTTTCTTTTACGTGTTAGAAATCTTCTGCACGGACGTCCAGGCCTTACTTCCCTCTGAGAGGAAACCATGCGACAGGCTTCATCTACATCGGTCGGATCTGCATATTTTTTTATTCCATATTGTATTCCATGGATCTTACATCAGCATTGGAGCTTTAAGATGTGGAACAAGTCAAGATATTACAAGGTAACAATTTTGTTTGGCGAGATGATGTGAGCCGAGGATTCGTCGTAGATTATCTAGTATTTGCCTCATGATTGGAGAAAACCTCGGAAAAAACGCAATTAGGTAATCAGCTCAAACGGGAGTCTAACCCAATTCCTAGCACAGCTCCGGATCAGCAGGCTAGCGAGTCTGCCGACTAAGCTACGACAAAAAATATACAGTACATAGCAAGCAAATGACTCATTTTACAAACCTAAACAATTACTCATCAGTTGATCTATAAAAGTATATATTAATGGGTAAACTTGCAGAAATTCGGTAGGCTATTTAATGTACTAGAAGCAGAATTAATTATTAAACTGTGAAATGTGCTAATCTGCAAATATAAATTCAATATTTACTGTCAACTTGAAATATTTCTCTTCATTCTTACAAAGATAATCAAAAAACAGACGCAATATTAAAATATCTACACAACTGAATTGTCTATATCCGTTCCCATATCATCAAAAAACGTCACGGTGTTATGAAGTCACTGTCCTTTAATATTAGATGTAGGTGTCGTTTAGAATAAGGGGTGAACGGCTATATCTTCGTAATCAATATACTGTTTATTTGTATGTGTTTATTCAAAGTGCAAATGGGCAAACACCCGGTGACACTGGCGACATAACTACACAGAATAACTACAGCTTCTGCTGCTACTTACCACCACTACCACCACCACATCCAATAATAATAATAATAATAATAATAATAATAATAATAATAATAATAATAATAATAATTTAAAATAACCTAATTAAGGTAAACCTAATTTGCCATTACAACTTACATACATACATATATACATACTTATATACATATTATATTATATTATATTATATCATATTATATTATATTATATTATATTATATTATATTATATTATATTATATTATATTATATTATATTATATTATATTATATTATATTATACTACATTCATTCATTCATAATTTTTTGCAAATCCTGCTGTCTCTAATATTTCCTACACCCTGCCTTCCTCTTAGTCGCGGCATATGATCCATATTATCTTAATGTCGTCTATCACCTGATATTTTCTTCTTCTCCGAACTCTTCTGCCGTTCACCATTCCTTCCAGTGCATCCTTCAGTAGGCAGTTTCTTCTCAGCCAGTGGTCCGACCAATCCTTTTACTTCTTTTTTGATAAGTTTCAGTATTTTTTTCTCTCTTCACCCACCCTTTCCTACACAGCTTCATTTCTTGTTCTGTCTGACCATTTCACACGCTCCATTCTTCTCTTTGGTACTGATACTCTTTCACTACTTTCACTTCACTCTTATCTCACTCACTGCACTGGCACTATGGCACACTTCGCTGATTCTATACGAGTAGAACACATTTCACTGGCACTATAAACTTTTCACTGATCAAAACGTTCCACTAGCACTATAAACTGCGGTCATTGTAATCACTCTAATGATAACAGACCAACTAACCAGATAAAAAGGTTACACAGACGATTTTACGGCTGTATTTCTATATCTCTCCGACGGTAGTTTCATTCACAACTGAATGTGGAAATTTCACACGAATTTTAATACCAGAATATAAACACTGTTGACTAAAACATTCAGAAATAGATTTTCTGAAATTCTGCAAGGTACAGATTGCGGCTCGATTTACGAGATACGCCGTTCTATATAATACGAATATAATAAAGTTAGACGCTGTTTTCTGAATGTTACGTGTTACGGTAATCAAGTGATACGTCAACACTTTTCTCATACGGTTCGTAGTTTCTTCCATCGAAAAGGAAGAATTAAATATTCTGCGATGATAGAGTATCCGAAATATTTTTTAAATTACTATGTTTATTGTACTCATTAAAAGACATTCATCTATAAAGAGATTTCCCACAGGAATGTACCCAGTCAATACTTAAAAAATCTTACCTTACAGTCGACGTCGACAGAGCTGGACACATGGAGGGGTCGCTTACCTGCAACAAAACAAAACATCTTCTATTAGTCTTACACGAGAATACATTATCACTGCATTATTATTATTATTATTATTATTATTATTATTATTATTACTATTATTATTATTATTATTATTAGACTAAAAGAGGGGATATGAAATATTAGGCGGTTTTGGAATACCAGCAAGTCATCACTATTTGGTTCATCCATCTCGTGGATACTATCATAACTCCTTCCTTATGTTTCAGTTAGCATCATAACGTGGCAGGTGCGCTTTGGAAAAAATGGTCTTACAACAATAGAAGGAAATCCCTTGTAACTAGAAACATTTTTTACAGATTTGTACTGTATAAATTATATAACAAATGAGATGCGGAAAGGGGAAAAGGAACCTATTGTCGGAAAAATTCAGTAGACTTTTTCAATTCTTCTTGTAAAGGATAAAAGTGTAGCCATTAATACAAAATTGACCCAACAATCTAAAAATTCAACAGGGACGTAACATTCTGAATTCCAATAGGAAAAACAGTGTTTTGAGAAAAGATGGTTAAAGTTCAACTCACATAATCCAAACTATATTTGTCATTTGAACATAAATTTAGTGAAATTTTATTATTGTTATATCTTTATGAAATAGTTTTAAGAAACTAAAATAGAAAACAAAAAAATTTAATTCTGATTAACTTCGTTTTTCAGCTCTCTTGTAAAATTTACTATGGCGACAAGAGGCCCATTTTCCCATTCTACATCACAAATACATTTTGAATTGTCTGACTGTTCATAGGTTGTCTTGGTGCGCTTCAAATGTGCTTTCAAATAAAGCAGTTAAGGCAGATCACGTCATTGAGTCTTCCAGATATTTCAATGACCTATCTTCAAGAACAACATGCAGTGTGATACTACAGCGACCAGAAACCTGAAAGTACATTTTCTTTTACTAAAAATTATATTCTTTCGTAAAACTTACATTCCATCTTATTACAAATGACTTCTCAGTGAAATAATAATGCATATGTACTTAGAGTAGTTAAAAAGCATTCTATAGAATATCAACTTCTTTTTAGTTATACATTTTCATTTTACTAATAAATTATGTACAGTATGAAGGTTACACAGGACTTATACACCGTTGGAACGTGAAACGTAACTAATAAACAACATATAAGCTATCCTATGTATAAGAGGTGTACAATTACATATGATAATGTTACACAACCTATCCCCCTAGTGTAAGTCTTGCACAGAAGGACAAGATGGCCGACTCTGTAAACAGCTGATAGTTTGTTTCCTTACTTTTTTTTTTTTTCGAAAACTGAGCTAAATATCTTCTGTAAAGAAAGTTATACAATCGAAATTATAGATTTAAACGATTATTTAATAAATACATAGGGCATTGAAGGGTTTGATGGTATAAATAATTGTGACTATACAAAAATAGAGAACTAGAAAACTTGTTTTTATCCATTTAAATTCAACGATGAGAATTTTAAAGAAAGATATAGATTCACAAAGCAATATATACGAATTGTTGCTGAAATTGTAAAAGAAGATTTGAAGCAGGTGGATTTGTAAGTTCTGAACTGCAAGTTTTAATATCACGTCGAAGTCTTCGCACATGGGGAAGAAATGAATTATTGACTTAATTTTAATTAGGCCTAGATCTATGAATACGGTGACCATGTTATATATTCTGTGTTCGAATTCGGAAAAAATGAATGCGTCATGCCTTTATTTTTTAATATATCCTTCCCTGTCCTCTTGGGGTAGAGAATGGATTAAAGCACGCTTGACTTCGTTACTAAATGCATTTGCCTCTAACTTGAATAATTAAAAATAATGGTGACAGACACTTTGAATCAAATTTTCTTATAGTTCTCTACAAAAACTACACCAAAGAAGTTACAAAATGGTGTCAAGTATTCATGAATATAAGACAGCAGGGCTCTGGTGCGAGTGGAAATCTAAGTGCTTGTAACTGTAAATTTAGGACTTTAATATTATAAGTGGTTAAATGATGTTTTCTTCAGTATAAAGAAAACACACCTTCTATTTGAAATAAATTGACAGAAAACGTGTCTCCTTCAATAACCATTATTTAGACATTTTAGCTTTATATCTGAAGTTTGACTTGTGTAATATGTAGCTAGTCGGCAATGCATGCAATGCAGGGGGAGAAGAAACTAGCCACTCTACCCCATCATCACTTGACCTGGTTACTTTATAAGTGGCGTCTTCTTGGTATCAGACTCGTCTTCGGACAGTTGACTATACAATCTACAATATCTTCTTTTTGCCCTTTTAGCCAGAACAAGTACCGCATATATCTCGTCCTACTTACATGATCAAAACATACGTTTACGATATTGTAAAATATGAGCTGAGTAAGGTAAAGTACCCAAATAAGAGACAGGGCCCTAATAAGAGATACCTTGTTAACTTCTCCGGTATAATTTGCCATCTCTCGACAACTGTGGTAAATCAATGTAGGTTACTTCTATTTATTTATTTACTTTTAATGCACATGTCACCGGAAGACAGAATCGCCCTAGTTTACTTTTTCGGCCTTGTGAAGTTGGCTATCCATTACCACCTTCCTCAACGCATCATGCAGTCAGGAATAATTGATACTCATTGTTGCTATATCGTTTTAATTCATAACATACTGATCGCAGCCAATATTTTATGAGAAAATTTAGTATGTTATTAACTGTAAATATCCAACTTTTATATAAATATCTATTAGTTGGACATCACTTATTTATTAAATTCTATATCGCAAGGCGCGATGCTACATAGAAATTTTAATATGTCCGCCACGAATACTGAAGCCGAACTGTTCCGAACGGCATGAGGGAGAGGTGCAGTGTTGCCAACTCAGAATTCCAGAAAACCGCTGACTTGGCAACACTGCAGAGGTGATGACGAATCAGCCATAACGGTTTATAATACTTATTTCAATTGTTGAGAATAATATGAAACTGCAATGTCTGATGCAGACAGACCAATAAAGTACAATGCATAGTATATAGTAATATCATAGTCTAGTATAAGTCACGAAAGTTAGATGTTGAGGGTACTAGGATCAATAGACTGTGCCGATACTATTTCGCATTTTATGTGATGAGGTGACAGTAGCGATCCTAGTGGTTATCAACTATCTATGGATGCATATTCCCTACGTAGATATTGAGCTTCGTGACTATATACTAGACTGTGGTAATACAATAAGTTATATATTCTAAGTTATTTTATTTTACAACAAGAAATATAAAAAAGGTGCAAATATGTTAATAATTAATCTATATGGGCAATATAACTTACTGCCTTTTTTTGTAAACGTAAATATTAAGTAATTAATTATCAGGCATTCCCACCTTCCATGAATTAAGATGACCCACATATCAAGCACGAAAAAAAGACGAAAGTGATTGTGGGGAAAACACAAACGTCAATTTTTTATTTACATGTTAAAACATTAAGTCGTTTATTTGTACTCATTTTTCAGTTAAAGCAGCTCATATTCTTTATACGTTCCGCAAAAAATTATCCCTCAGATGCACAAGCGTAACATCCTTCGGATCGAACCGAAACATACAAATAGTACATAACTAAGGGTTCTGAATCGAAGTGTAGTCGGCAAATTCGTTTGCAGTGACAATATAATGTATTACAACATTTTATAAACTTAGTACCACATCAACTGAAATAATTCCCTAAGCTCACAACAAAAAAATTAACATTTCTTCCTTCGAAGGCAGGTTTCAATTCTAACTCTGTTGAGTGCTCCATCAAATTCCAGAAATAATGTAATATTTACGTCAGTAATGTGATTAAAAACATGAAGAATAATATTGTCAGTGAATAAAATATCTTACCTCACTCGCATGTGTACAGAAAGTTCCTATGCAGACCGGTCCACAGTGCAGTGGGCCAGATGCTCAATCTAGCAGGAAAAATCTCAATTTACCGATCTTCATAAAATCGACCATTTCTATGTTTATAGCTTGGATAAACATCTATACGTCAACATCCTTCAAGAAAAGGGGGAGAGGAACTGGCCATTATATCCCATTATCTTCTGGCCTATTTACCTCCTCGGTGGTGCCTTCTTGGTATCATTTGTGAGGTTCAGACAGTTGACTAAACAACTTCAAGAAAATTAAGATTGCAGTAGAATACAGCGGCTTGGAGAGACATTAAGTGGGTTTACAGATAAGGCTGCATCAACTGCGCACCAGACTTGCTTTTAGCATGTGAAGTGTGGATACGTTGCGAAAGCTATCCAAGTGCTATATTGTATTACTTTGAAATAGATGTGTTACTCACAGGAATGTACTTTAGATTCATACAATTTTTTTTTTTAATTTATGGGAATATAAAATAGTTAAATCCGTCCATATATACAGACTTGTTTACAGTATGAACGAAATCGAATGTACCGTATTCAAATATAATTTTAACTATCACACGTGTCAGCAAGTGGTACACTTTTCAGATGAAAATGTAGGTAGACTCTTGATGTTCACAGTGCTTATTTTCAGCTTTGTCGATCTTTGCGTCTTTGAAGAAAAATCTATTTTATTTCAGGGTAGAAACAACGGTTTCTGCCGACAATGACGAGAATGGTCCAATTAGACATAATGTGCCAACGCTAAGATTTAGGTGATTTTGTACAAAATAAATTTAGCATACAGAAATGCTTACAGGACGTATTAATTTGTTTCAAGAAAACAATTTAGAGTTTTCGGGGTTGAGTTAATTAAGGAATGGAAAAAAAAAATTGTAGTGTAATTGGTTGCAGAAAAGTCTGAAGTTCCCTAAAAAGTTTATAAATAAATTGCAAAAACAACTTTGAGTTTAAAAATCTCATTTACTATCTTCTGGTATTGGTAGATCCAGAAAATCATAAGAAAAGGTAAGAAATTTGTTCGTTCTCTTACAGAGAAATTTTCTACATAAGAATAATTATCATTCGCAACACAGGACTCTCTTCGATTGTCAGAAAAAAGGCTTGCAGCTATTGTTTTAGGCCAAGTAACAGAAACTAACCATTCTAGAGCTTCCAAATGTAAGAAAGCAAATAATCACCATTCCCCCCCCCCCCCTACACCTTGTACACCGGAGGAAACTTTCTCTTTATTTTGTGGAAAATAAGTTGATTAAGCGTTAATATATGAATACACGAATGGGTTCCAAAATCAGAAGCAGTAATATTTCCTACGACAAGCTGTAGGAAGCAAATAAGGCTTGTGATCCACTTCAAGAAAAAGTTGAAATAACCGATATTCCAGCCGAAATAAAATTACAAGCCATTTTTTACCATACAATAAATAGGTTGGTGTTGGTACAACAAGTAATACTTGAAAGGGTTATTACATGTGGAGATGAACTGAATATTGTATTTAAGTGGGGTTGTGACAGTAATAGATGGAAAGTCGTTATAAACAGAAATTCAATATACTAGACGAGTCAAGCCATTACGATAATCCAGATATGTTTCTGATATGTTTAGTAACTTTAGAAACGCATGCCTACTATAGTAATTTGCCACAAAAATTTTATAAGAATTCAAGGCCTCTTCCTACACGATTTTGTAAACCAGTAAAACAGCTTCTTGAAAAAATGCCAAAGACATGTCACTCAAGGAATTAAATAAAATGGAGTAGCAAATTCAATATTTTATACCAACGACGGAGATGGTAGCTATAAATGAAGTAAATGTGTTTTCTAAATTATTACTGATGATGCTGGATGGCAAAATTTGCAGTGACATTTCCAAGATTTCATCAACATAAATATGCTACATACTGTATTTAGCTGCACACCAAAGAACCATGAAGAATGTAGAATCTGCAGAAACGCTTTGTGACGTCAGTGCGTTTAATTTTGGCCTATCTCCTTCTCATAATATAGATGAAAGAAAACTGTTCAGTAATCTTTTTATATGAAACAACGAGTGAAATTGGGAGAGGAGTACGTCAAGGATCCGCTTTATCAGCTGCCCTGTTCAACTTCTACTTGGAGGATTTAGTAAAGAACTGTTTTCAGAACATGGAAGGAGTGATAGTAGGAGGAAGAAGAATAAAGTGCCTAAGATTTGCTGAGGAAATGATACTAAAGGATATGCTACTGGAGCTAAGTGACATCTGTGAGCAGTATGGGATGAAAAAAATGCAAATAAGATGAAGGAAATTATCATAGGAAGAAAAATACAGAAGATATACTTGCGAATTCTAAATGAGGCAGTGGAGCAAGTGAACAGCTTCAAATACTTAGGGTGTACTATAAACAGTTACATGAGTTGCTGTCAGGATGTCAAAAGGAGGATAGCAATGGCCAAGGAAGCTTTTAATAGAAAATGGAGCATCTTCTGCGGACCCTTGGAAAAAAGAACTAAGGAAGAGACTAGTGACGTACTTTGAATGGAGTTTGGGATTGTATGATGCAGAAACATGGACATTACGACGAAGTGCAGAAAAGTGAACAGAAGCATTTGCAATGTGGATATGCAGAAGAATGGAACGTGTGAAGTGGACAGACAGAATAAGAAATGAAGCTGGATTGGAAAGAATGGGTGAAGAAAGAATGATGATGGAACTGATCTGAAAGAGGAAAAGGAATTGACTGGCTCACTGACTCAGAAGAAACTGCCTACTGAAGGATGCACTGGAAGGAATGGTAAACGGGAAAAGAGTTCGGGGTAGAAGAAATCAGATGATAGATGGGATTAAGATATATAGATTATATGAGGAAAAAATGAGGTAGGCAGAAAATAGGCAATACTGGAGAATGCTAGGTTTGCAGTGAAGGACCTGCTCTTGGGCAGAACACTAAATGAATGAATGCTTGTTGCACATTTCGTATTGACTGAAATTGAAAAAATGGCAAGTCCAAAACGAGGAAGAAAAGAGAATCTTAGCTGTCAATAAAAGACAATGACAGGTTAATTTAGACTGGAAATGGGATTATTGGTTGATTGTCTTGTACCGAGGGGTAGCGGTAATGCAAATGAGGGCAATACCGCATGCCAATTTTTCTAATATCCACAAAATTAAGAAGACTATTTTATGCCATTCTGCGCGCAATGTGTAACAAATTCCCCATTAATCTTGAGGCCTTTATTTCACTTACATGTGATGCAACAAACTTGTACTTAGCTACGGCTATATCCACGGTACTAGATGTCGGTCAGTGTACATAAAACTTTCATTCATGATAGGCACATAATAGAATTAGCCATCTTACGAATAGGAATGATAATTCAAGAGGCAGAAGAGGCTAGACATAAGAATGTGAAGAGGTTTCGTGAAGAACATCCACGAAAATACTCGCGCGAAAAAAAAAAACATATTCTTAACCTGTTTCTCGTAACTTCGAACCTTGTAATAACTTTTATTTTGTTTAATACTTCAAAAGCCTGTGGACGCCACGTTTCCAATTTTCTCGTTGGAAAACTAAGTGAAGACGAGCCGAGAAAACCATTTTTGATCACATGTATAAATAGCTTAAAATAGAGTCTTACAGGGAAGTATTCACTTCTTGCTTTGTGACGATGATTTAAGAATATAATGGCCAGAGGGGTAATGAACATAAATGGGACCTCACTCAACTCTAACATCAATTTCTCCTCATGTAATACACGTTATGTTTCGTGTATGGGCTGGTTTAATGGGGTAGAAAAAGTCATACGGGAAAGTTTTTTGAAGAGAATTCTTTAAATTCTTGTATTAAGATTTATAAAAATTTCTATGCGAGTTAATGCTTACAGGGAAAACTCCCTGAAACTCTCTTTATACCCAGAACCAATTTTTATCCGCTGGAGGTAAAAGCTGTTCTCTTTTATTCTGGTAATTATAGTGCATGTAAGAAAGTTCTTTATGGTCTAAATCCAAGTAATACTTTATCGATTTAACGTTCAAAGAATAATTTTTAAAAGCAAAACATTGGAGGGAGACTTGAGTTTAATACAGGCATAAATTATAAAATCTGCCGAAGCAATACAGACACTAGAAAAGTGTGGATTGTAGCTTAATGATTCTATATCAATCCCTGAGAAAGTGAAATGTGAACTTCAATGTGCTCCTCTAAATATAAATATTGACTGAAAAACTGTGCAGAGTTTTACAAGGAAATTCTTATTTTAATATATTATGTACACTCTGTGAACATTTTTTATTTTTATCATCTTTAACCGAGTTCTACAGACAAACTAATAATAATAATAATAATAATAATAATAATAATAATAATAGCCTACTAATAATAAATCTGTAGCCGAAATTTTTCTGGTAATTTTCGATTTTTCAAAAATAATTGGTCCTAACATATATAGGCCCTAATTAACCACCCTGAAACCGAATATCGCATTTTTGAAATTTTTGTTTGTATGTCTGTCTGTATGTTTGTTACCCTTTCACGCGATAATGGCTGAACCGATTTATATGAAAATTGGAATATAAATTAAGTTCGTTGTAACTTAGATTTTACGCTATATGGCATTCAAAATACTGTATTTGAAAGGGGGTTATAAGGGGGCCTTGAATTAAATAAATCGAAATATCTCGCTTATTATTGATTTTTGTGAAAAATGTTACATAACAAAAGTTTCTTTAAAAATAATTTCCGATAAGTTTTATTCTTTACAAAAGTTTGATAGCACTGATATTTAATGAGATAAATGAGTTTTAAAATTAAAATAACGCCGTCTAAGACTGTACAATGAAATAAAAAATGACTTCGTCTATAAGGGGCCTTGGACAACAACAATCGAAAAAGGGGCCTTGGACAGCAAAAATCGAACAACTTAACCTACAGACAATGTTTCTGTGTTTGTATGAAGTAATATCGGAAGCTAAATTAACCGATTTGTATAATTAATTATTATTTCACCATTGGAAAGTGTAGTTTCTCTAGATGGACATACTGCTATAATGTTATTACAGTAACTTCTTAGTAAATCGAGGACAGGTGAGACTAAAATAGCTTTCTATGCACATAACATTTGATAGGCTTTTTTGTTCATTCGTTTTCTGTATTTCTTAAAATAATTTATGTACACACTCATTTTAATCTCAGAGAATTAACGAACAACGAGAGTGTATTGATTTAGTATGCAGTAATAGTACGTTAGCTTAGCAATCCATTATTTTATAATTTAAATTTTAACTATGCTCAATCAAATCGTGTTAAAATACAATAAATGCAATGCAAAAAAATTGGGTAATGAGCCAAGCAGATTATGTTGCGCTGTTGTAAAAGTTGTTGCTTCTGAGATTCAATAGCCCCCACAACAAATTAAAAATTTTCTTATCGGAGTACATCCGTTAGCAACGCACTTTTTATATAATATAATATAATATAATATAATATAATACATACTAATAATAAATATGTAGCCGAAAATTTTCTGGTAATTTTCGCTTTTCCAAAAATAATTGGTGTTAAAATGTATAATTATTCATCCTGAGACCGAAAATTGCTTTTTTTTACATTTTTGTTTGTATGTCTGTCTGTCTGGATGTTTGTTACCTTTTTACGCGATAATGGCTGAACGGATTTCGATGAAAATTGAAATATAAATTAAGTTCGTTGTAATTTACATTTTAGGCTATATGGCATTCAAAATACTTCATTTAACGGGACCTGAAGTAAATCGAAATATCTCGCTTATTATTGCTTTTTTGTGAAAAATGTTACATAATAAAAGTTTCTTTAAAAATGATTTCCGATAAGTTTTATTCTATGCAAAATTTGGTAGGTCTGATACACTTTTAAAATAACAATACAATACGTTTTCACCGCAGCCTCAGATTGTAGCGTTGTTGTTCCTGCAGTAATTCCCATGTGCAAAATATAAAATTTTTGATTAGGAAGAAATAACAAATTTATTCATTCCATGGCAATGGTACATAGGAGATCGTGAATTCTTACATTTTCGAAGGAAAGAAATATAATTACATTTCACTGTTTATGCTGTATCACTATTTAAGTTATTTGAATGTTTCAGAACCATAGTGGGCCAAGTGCCATTTACTGAAGATGTAGAAAACAAGGGTTAAAATTAAGTTATTACCATAATTCAATGGAACCACATAGCAAGTAATATAAAGTTTACACATTAAAACTAAATGATATGTCAATCTTTATTAAACTGTTGCGTGTAATAACAAATAAGGAACATGTTAAAGGAATTGTCATTGCACCAAATGAGTGCTCTGTGGACCAAATTGATCGCAATTTAATTATTTTAATACAATTTCAATTAAGTAACATATTAAACGATTTATCCTTCTAACAAACACGAATGTTCCCTGGATCAAACGTCCTATTTTAATTATGTAATTACTTTATATTTATTTCTAACAGATGCAGCGGAGCGTACTACTACTACTACTACTACTACTAACAACCTACTACTACTACTAACTACTACCTACTACCTACTACCAACTACCTACTACCAACTACCAACTACCAACACCACCACCACCACCACCACCACCACCACCACCACCACCACCACCACCACCACCACCACCACCACCACCACCACCACCACCACCACCACCACTACTAATAATAATAATAATAATAATAATAATAATAATAATAATAATAATTTAATCTGGCAGAGCTAAGGCCAGTAGGCCTCTTCCGCCCGACATTAGATGAAATTACTAAAAATATAATTGAGTTCTTGCAGTTACTTTAAACCCCAAGTGCTCTGCGCAGACAATATTCTTCATAAAAACCAACATAAATTGAATGTAAAATAATATACCTTACCTTTCGTTGTCAGATCCTCTGTCTTTCCTCCACTGAACCAATTCTACGTGTTTTCCATGAGCGATGTGGGACACTGAAATGTAGTATGAAAATATTAGTGGCCGTATAAAGCATACAAAACTGGATGAGAAATGCCAAGACTCATAAGTGATTCTCCAACTGTAATCACAAAGAGACACGCCAGCTTATCATATCAGTGGAAGAAGTGTTCAGATGCATGCACGCGTGTAATAATTGTGTTATAACTGCGAATTTAAGTGAAACTTACTGTCTTCAATGTAGTAAGTATGCTCTACATAAAAATGTAAACTTCACGTTAAACTTTTCTAATATTATTTTAGTATTTTAACAATTCCGCCTTGGGCATCTTACAATACATTATTAGCTAGTCATAAATAGACAATACAGCCATGTTAAAGACCACGTCAGCTGAATATGAAAGCTTATGTGCTTAAAAGTCTAGGTTTGAAATTAGTACATTAAATTTTTCTATTTATAAATTCGTTTTCTAACAGTAGATATTTGAGTACATGAAGTAAATATAGGTTTGAATTGGCATTTTCGTGAAATATGCGGTTTTACTGGAATAGCAACTTACCGTATTATATAACCAGTTAACAAAAATAAAAACCGAAGTCCAGATTCGTTCCTTTATTGGTTTATTTGGCGTTCATAGACAGCGGGAAGTGTACTTTCAAATAGCTTCAACGTGTGTTAAGACTCAAGTTCTTCGAAATTGTGATCCTTATTTACTTCAAGTCTTCAATTTCATATTGAAATTATATGTTAATAAACTCAAGAAATATACTTAATATAAGTGAAATTTTGTACAATAAATGTGGTACCTTTATAATTATGTAAGATGTTCATAATGCAAACAAAACACTGAGGTTCTAACATACATAGAAGTTGAAGTCCTAGACTATCCATTCAGTTAGACGGACAATTTGTTTACAAGAAATAATGGAGGGAAGGGAACAAACCACATATATTTTTTTTTTCAGTAGGTTATTTTACGACGCTTTATCAACAGCTTAGGTTATTTAGCGTCTGAATGAGATGAAGGTGATAATGCCGGTGAAATGAGTCCGGGGTCCAGCACCGAAAGTTACCCAGCATTTGCTCATCTTGGGTTGAGGGAAAACCCCGGAAAAAACCTCAACCAGGTAACTTGCCCCGACCGGGAATCGAACCCGGGCCACCTGGTTTCGCGGCCAGACGCGCTGACCGTTACTCCACAGGTGTGGACAACCACATATATATTATTGTTGTTTAGTCATCTGTCCGATGAGAGGCCTGAACCCTAAAGTGACAAAAAGAAGCCACACTTATGAGGACATATTGGGATAGAGTGGCCAGTTTCTTTTCTCCTCCATTGCATACACCGTCGACTAGCTACATATTACATTAGTTAGTCTGCAGATGCATGCAAATAATTTTTCTTGCTCTGACACACATCGTTGAATGATTTTAATTTAGGTTATTTTACAACGTTTTATCAAAATTTTAGGTTATTTAGGGCGTGAATGAAATGAAGGTGATAATGCCGGTGAAATGAGTCCGAGGTCCAGCATCGAAAGTTACCAAGCATTTGCTTATTTTGGGTTGAGGGAAAACTCCGAAAAAAACCTCAACCAGGTAACTTGCCCCGACCGGGAATCGAACCCAGGTCACCTGGTTTCGCGGTCAAACGCGCTAACCGTTAGTCCACAGGAGTGGACTCAATTGAGATGTACTGCCTGATGATATATGACATATCAGCCAGAACCTCAATCAGAGGATGCTATCCAACAGCATAATTCAGATCTCTAACATTTGGGATTTATGAGTACATAACAGCAGAGCTCTACAATTTACTGTGCCTTACTGTGAGTCTCTCAATTTATGTGACAGGAAACGAGTATTGTAAAGCTGTATAAACTACACTTAAATGTGACATACGCATTCATTGACTTATACTCGTAAATGAAGAGCATTACGAAGGTGATATGGATACCATGATCCAAAATGATGGAAACATGATGTGTCTCAATTCTTAGCTAAACTGTCAAAGATTCGATTTCACATATTCGGGAAATTTCTTTCACACTTGGGCCACTAGGGATGTGTGCAAGTGTGCAAAAATGCTGTTTTCATAATACAAGTCTTTACGTTCAACTAGCGAAGACAAACTCTATAATAACGATGCAAAGGTTGGTCTGTACTTTCTTCCCTTTCCAACAATATAGCTCTAGACCTCATTTCTCTCATTGAACACGAGTCATTCCACGTCAAATCGCACAAATTTTACCTCAAATTAACTAATTTCATTGCAACATATCAGTGTTTTGTTAAGAATGCGTGAAAACCTCATTATCTAGATAGTTTTTTGCTTCCCTGTAAAATTTTGTTTGTAGGAGTTATGAAGTTCTGTTCATCGTGCGACATGCAAGACATTCAGTCTAAACTAACCTGGCCTGTCGCAGATTCGTAAATTCAAAGCATGCGAAAAGCTTAAGCTAACCCAACTTAACCTGTCTGAAATTCCTTCACTTCTCCGTCAGCCTCTACTTTCACAACAACTTCCGACCCTCATTTTCAGTGTGAAATTGGCATCGGAACTTTTTTATAATAGGTATGACTCGACTAGAAGCCAAGAATGTATATACAATTGCACCTTAACGTGATACGCAATAATTCAGAAAAACCTAAACTAACCAAACTTAATCTACTCTAATCTAATCTACTCTAATCTAATCAAAGCTGTAACCTAACAAAACATAACTTTAAAAAATCCAGTGTACACTAGCGTAAAACTTTCCTAATGTCACGCTAAGTTATGTTAGTATGACTGAAGAAGCAGCTGTAAAACAATAGAGGTTAATTAACGGAGTACGATTGGAACTATCTCTGCGCTAGTTTAGCCAAAATTAATTGATCTGGAAACCTACTCGCCCTCAAATTATTATTGTTGTTGTTCAGTCAATTGTCCGAAGACAGGTCTGAACCTTACAAGTGATACCAGCAAGGCACCAATTATGAGGCAACTAGGCCAGGAGATAATGGGGTACGATAGTGTTCCCTTCCCCCTCCATTACATACATCACCGATTAGCTACAAGTACACTAATCAGACCAGATGCATACAAACAATTTTTATTTCTCTGACAGAAATCGTCAAGTGAGATGTACTGCCTGTTAATAGATGTACATAGCCTATCAGCCAGAACCTCAATCAGAGGCAAAATTAGTATTGCTGGTATTAAAAGGAAAATGTAAAAAATAACATTATTGACCCTCCTATAGTTTATATACCTACCCCATTATCTCCTGGCTTAGTTTCCTCTTGAGTGATTCCTGATTGGTGTCACTCATGAGGTTCAGACTTGTCTACGGACAGTTGCCTAAGTAACAACAACTACAACTACTATAGCTGATAATGGAAACCCAAGCTTATGGTGTGTTTATATCCTTCGGTAAATTACAGCAAGTTTTCTGTCGACAGACGCTGCGAATATTAATCAAAATTAGCCTAAGCTATGGAACCTACGTGCCTTAACATCACACTGAATGGATCATTAATCGTTGCAATATACTTAGATTCAAAAAGTTGCTTTGATTTTTTGTATTATGTTAATCTGACAACAATAAGTAAAACTTAGCATAGTGACAAAACATACTGAAAGTATGTGGACATACTTAAATAAGGGTGTTCACTAGAATGTAATAAAGGCGTTCCATTCTAAAGCTATAAATTGACATATAAACACACACATGCAACACACCATTCATTTTGCGATGCTGCTAACGAATTAAAGTTGGGAATGGAGTCTATGCCTTTTGTATCACACGAGAATGATGTATTGTGTCTATACTTCGTTCCATAATATCTGACAGGAGAAGTAAACATTGCCAACAGAGGAGGAGAGAATTATATTGCTATACAACCTATGGAATGAGATATATCCCATTGGTTGAATAGCAGTTATACTTCTCTCCACCTCTGTCGGTAACTTTTACATCTGTTAGACTTTATGGAACGGAGTATACTCAAAGAATAAAGTTCTATGACGGCGCAAAGTGGAGAAGGAGAGTTACACAGCAGACTACATGCGGTCATTGAAGCACTGGACATACCTATTGAATACCCAGAAGAGCGTCATTGCTGCAACACGTGTTTGGAGTTTTAGAAAAATGTTATGCATCACTGAAAGCACGTGTCTCTCGGCAAACGACAGTCAACTCGCAACGCACTACTACACCGGTACACAGTTTTGGAACAACTGCATTGCTGTCCGCGGAGTCCCTAGCAAACTCGAGCGCCCCCAGCAGCTGGCGAGTTAAGTGGAAGGTGCGAAAGACCAACAATCATAGTTACGTCATACAAAAATTCAAATTCATTCAGTCATTCTGAAATTAAGTATATACTGTTGCTATTCTATTTACGTTATGAATGTGTTATATTCATGTATTAATTTAGATAAATTCATACGTATTCCTCTTAGTTTAATGTCTCTGCATTGTTATGCAGCTACAGACGGTTCGTTTTCTCTGTCTTAAGCACTCATAAGCAAATATATATATATCAGCTCAATCATTCGACATTGGCGTTTGACGGTACATGAATCTATCATACTGCAAGAAAATGACACTCTGTATCAACCCTGGGCACAAAACAGAAGTGAAAAGTAACTCAGAAACCTCCGCCCATGTGCTTTCCGCTTACACTGCCTTATAAACAAACGCACAGTGGGCACTGTGCATCAGTGATGGATTTCAGGCGACCAGTGAAAGCCGAAGTTCAAAGAAGCCTTATACAATCCGTCATTGAACAATGCTTACTTTCCCGTGTACTCCTCTCAGGCGGAGAAGGTGGAGTGGAGACTTAAAGGGAAATATGCAGTGTATCAAATCATTTACAGTATTAGTGCCCAGGCCTGCTCTAGATACTCATATGCAAATCATCAAGTCCTTTTTGACAATACCGAACATGAATTGCAATACTCTATTCACCATCTAAATCTTATGACAAAAACTTAAAATTTAGAAATTTCAACAAGAAATAAATGTCTTTTAAGAGTAAACACCCCGTGAGATGCAAGGTGTACATCGATAATTTCATACTGGAGCAGGTCAACCAACTCATTCAGATATTTAGGTTACATCCTCAGATGCCTTGAAGAATGTGATATGTCTAATAAAATCCAAAATTATAACAAATCTTTGAGAATCACTAACCAAGTCTTTTCAGTCACAAAAGTACAAAGACAAAGAAGACTTAAATCATATAAAATTTTGGCATAATCAGTTCTCAGCTATTCGACTCCAAGATGACCAACGATTCACAGTTGCAGAAATGAGATTTCTACGAAGAACTGCTGGCTATAGTCTTCTAGATTACAGACATTGCAGACGAATTAGAAATAACACTAACTGTACAATATCTATAAGAATGCGGACACAACTGACTTCAGCATGTGCAAAAAATGGAGCGGCAAGACAACCTGGACACATGCTTCACTACACATGAGGGAAAAGACTTATTGGAAGAATTACGATAGATGATTCGAGATTAACATGTCCTAGGCTTACTATCTGAGAAGGTGATAATTTTATCATGCAAGAGGCAGTTTACTCAAGTGTTATAAATAATTTATAATATATAAATATATTTATATATACTTGGGATAATTTTAGGTGCAAAATAACATCTTTTCC
Source organism: Periplaneta americana (assembly GCF_040183065.1). Classification (NCBI taxonomy): domain Eukaryota; kingdom Metazoa; phylum Arthropoda; class Insecta; order Blattodea; family Blattidae; genus Periplaneta; species Periplaneta americana. Next base: position 462,252 of record NC_091118.1, read on the forward strand.
GTAGTCGTATGGACTCGGCGCTGTCCAAAGTGGACTCGGACAAATACACGCTATACGAGATCGATTTTTTTTTTAGTCAAACATGGCACATGACCTACAAAACATAATTTTAAAATTTTAAAATAAATTTGAATATTAAATGGCACTCGCAAATCCTTCAATATCATTGTTGACAATTTCTATTTTATTAATTTTTGTGTGTTCGTTTTGTAATAACTACCGATATAAGTTGGTTAAAATTTTGATCGGTAATTTTGAAGCTATAATGGAAAGTTATGATTGATGAAACTAGGGTTGAAGTACTTCCGGTGATTTAGGAAGTGAAAATCATTGTGATTTTTTTTTGAGTTGCAATTGATCACATGTGCACGGCATAACATTAACCTAAACTAACCAAACCTAAGCTCTTACAGATTCGTATATGCAAGGTGTTTCAATCATATCTTTAAAATTATATTTTATTCTTGTTAATCTTTATTTTTATATTATTTAAACAGTTTACTGAAAACGTAAACATGAAATAATGCAAACATATGGAAGGACTCGGTAATATAATTATCACAAAAGATAATTCATCCAATGATAATAACATGGAAGTTCAATACGTAGGCCTAAGTGTAATCACAAACGCGGCACACGGGGAATGTCACGTGATCATTCCAACAATCTATCAAAGGCACTGTGGGACCTGTGTCCACCTTTCCGACCAAATTATGTCCTTCCTTATAATTAAATGAAGAACAGACCAGCAGGGAGATTGTTACGCTGTAATAAAAATATTCGCACATTCTAGGCTGTCTTTCCACAGCTGTAAAATTATAAAAAAACGTATTCCCTAATGCGATTACATATTGCGCAAAGCTAGTGCGTTTTGCGTAATAATTCATGGCCACAATTTAGACAAAGCTAGCAAACATGTCACTGTGACCACGAAAAAGGCTTTTCTATAGCATGCAAAACTGAAACTTCCATCTTGATTATTTGTAGGTTCTCCGGTGCAGGAATCTGTGACAGGTTAAGTTACATTAGCTTACTTTAGGCTTTTCGTATGCCTTGTGTAGGTTAGGTTGGGTTAGTTTATACCTTTTGTATGCCTTGCTTATACTAAGTGAAATATAATGTGCGTTTCACGTTTATTTTGAAATGTTCTTCCTCTTCATTGAACGTATCAAATAATCAGTTTTAGGTTATCTGTACCGATCAATTATTTAAATTTTACCTACATTCTAGTGTTTTCAAGTCAACTGACGTCCTATACGAATTCTTCACATTCCGAACTATCTTCCTACTAAAAATTAGACTATTTTGTTTCACAATTTTGCATCAATAAAATCTTCAGTGTCGAATGCTATAGCAAACTCCTTGGAAAATATGAAGACGAAATGTCTCTACATATAGGCCGTACAGAAATTTTGTGATGCCAAGGCAAATATGATGGATCAATATTTGGCAAAAAAGAGATTTTTCTGTATGTTTTGCATCCTAATTTTATCTCTATTGTGGCAAAATATGACATGCATATTTTATTTCTATGATTTTCTCTCTAACCGATTGGTATGAAACATGATACTATGATTTTATACAGTCGTTAAAACTTTAAATTCTCGCTCCTGAAAGAATGAGAAAATTACATCATATTTGGCTTGGAGCAACAGAATTCATGTCTAAGGAAATGTATTTGTAACATATTATATTCCCTGGCTGATATAAGACGTTTGTAGCCGGTTATTTAACGACGTTGTATTAACTACAAGCTTATTTAACGTCGATGGGATTAGTCATAATGAGATGTTTTTTGAAGAGTATGAGGTCGAAGATTCGCCAAGTGATTATCAGACATTCTGCTTACAGTTCGGGAAAACTTGAGAAAACAAATCAGTTAATCAGCCGAAGCGGGAATCGAAACCACGCTCAAGCGCAGCTCCATATCAGCAGGGAAGAGAACGTGTGATTGAAGCAGTGTTATAGTAGTCTCTAAGAATGGATGTAATACTCCTGCTGATCACAACGATGCAGTTCTACAATAAGAGTGTAACCACAGGACCAAGAACCTTACCTAAGGAAGTAACAGATACCCTAGACCTACAGGTTGTGTTAACGTTAAATTGCGTTATTTAATCGAACTATATCCTTGGGAATACCAAATTCAATAAGAATATTATATAAAACTTCTCTCTTAACCGAGTCATATGCCTTTTTGAAATCTATGGATAACTTATGTACTGTATCCTTATACTTCCCATTTTTTCTCCAATACCTGTCGAATACAAAAAATCTTATCAATAGTCGATCTATTAACTCTGCCAGTTAAAATAAACCATTATGATTATTATCATTATCATTATTATTATTATTATTATTATTATTATTATTATTATTATTATTATTATTATAAGTTCATGTTCTATAAGCGCAATAAAGACAAAAAAAATTGAGAGACGTTGTGTGACATTTGGTTGTTCAGAAGACTAAAGAATGAGAAGTGGTATCCATTTCCATAGTTAGGCCTAAGTTTATTCTGCTTTTGTTACGAGAAAACCGAAGGTAAAACGAAGTGATACTGTAAGCCTAGGCTAGAATCTTGACTATATAAATGGTTGAGAACCATACTGTTCTAAGTCCAACTTTTTATAAGAAAGAAATCTGTTTCATTGTGTTCCAGTTGTCGTCTGCATAGGCCTAATTATATGAATCGAACAAAATTGTAAATATTCCTCTCCATAAGATTGCTATGAATCTATTCCGAATTGTTTCATGAAGCTTTGAATGCCAGCAGCTAAATGTGCTCTCCTGAAAAAAAAAAAAATAATAATAAAATGGACTTGGAACAGTAGGGTTCTGGGCCATCGATAGGCTAAATACATATATATTAATTTTGCATTCTTGCCCTGAAATCCTAAAACAATGGATCCAAGCAATAAGAAGAGAGAATTAGTTTGTTATACTAGCAGACATTGCACAAATGAAAGTTGACACGTTCGCCCTGGAATGAAAGGAAAATTACTGTTTCCTGTTTCATGCTCACTTGCAGAAGAAAATTTCAATAAGGGGGAATCTTGTACCACAGTTTAGTATATACAGTTGCGAAGCTCAATACTTACTAAATATGCAAACATAGACAGTTGAAATATGCATCCATAGATAGTTTCTAGCCACCAGGATCGCTACTATCGCCTCATCACAGACTCTTTCCCTAGCAGACGATAAAATGTATTGTACGTCTGATATGGTGTTCTTTTGAAAACTTAACACCTTCCTTCCTTATTGCAATACGAAATACATAAGGTTTATATATTATTTTCATAAAGTATATATTATATTTTATAAACTCACCTTCCTGGATCTTTCGGAAGAATAACTCTGACCTCTTTTTCTTAGAATTTATAGTGCAACAAACGTCTCCTTGTCCCATATTATTACTCAAATTATTGTATTTTAGCCATTTACACTTATTACAACCGATAAAGAACATTTCACTTTTCACAACAATGCGAAATATGGCACAGTCAATGCCTTTTCGATCTAGACCAGGACATAATGTATGTTCGGGTTTTTCTATTTTAGTGTATGGAGCTCAGTGAATTATTATATTATAACTTTATTGCGTATCATAGCTAAGTTTTATTTAGTGTAATGTGTCCATAAGTTTCCTTTACTTCTTGTTGCATAATATGTTGCAGAAATAATTACAAAAACTGTGTTATTTTAATGTGAAGAGAATTTTACATGTTAACATAATTTTTTCGCATCAACATTTTAAGTTTAGAATGGAAGCTATTTTGAGGTTTAATAAAAAATAATTTATATTGTGATTTTAATATAGCACATCTACCTTCCTTGATAAAGACAGAAAATTTATCATACCACTCTTATGAAATTAGTGTACGTACGATTGTTACTTCATCTCTTAGGTAGTGATCATCATCATATCCTTCACGTATTAGACCCTACAGGATCTGTTACGGTCTCATGCCAGCGCTTGCGTGGTAGTAGATAAATACAATAATTCAATACTCAATTGTAGTATTAAAATGCAGACAAATTGAATGTGCGGAGTATCATACATGTCATTATGCTTAATTATAATGTATAATTGCGAATTTAGGAATATAGGATATAGTAAACATAACCTATAATATTTCCATATGAATGGCAGGGCATTGGAGACCACTAAAATTAGATAGAAAGGGGCAACTGGGACAGCAAACAAAACCTATAACTTCAACATATCTAAATATTCGTGCGGTGCAACTGAAAATTATTGAATCGTACATTAATGAATGTACAAGAATTTCGCAATATTTACTGTAATCGAAATAAAGGCAGGTAGGTCTATTACACATACGAACAACGTAATTTTCACACCAACAATAATATTACACCTTAACTCGCAAGGAATTATGTCTGAAGTGTCTCCTAATCATTGTTTTAAATTTTATTAATGCAATTACACTACATTTTTGAGAAATATATGTTACTTTTAATGCATTTCAATTAATTTATATGGTTGAAACGCCGCCCTTCGTGATCGGTTTAAGCGAGTCACATGGTCTGCCCAGCGAATAGAGATTATAAAGAATGGACACTGAGTGAATTTTCCTGTGTTTTGTTTCTCTGTGCGCCAGCGTTTAGTTCTACTTTTAAGCGCTAGAGGTTAGTGTAATCGAGCATAAGCTAAGATAATAATTGAAAATAGAGTTGAGACACAGGATTCAAACATCGCCTACCTTATTGCATAATTCAGTAACGCTTTGCTTCAAATAAATTCAAGTTAACAGCTTTTCCTTATTTCTCAGTGACAGACTAGTTGTAATTATAATAATTTTTTATATTTCAGATATAATAAATTATATTATAAAATAATATAATACATTATAAAATTATGTATCAAATTCGTTTAATATTTGTATATAATATAATACAGGTATATGGTTTTACTTCTCATAAGTGTTTTGTTTTTCCATTTTCAGTACTATCAAATCATTACATATTTTAATTGTTGTTGGGGTCAACGTCTCAACTCTCATTATAAAGGAACTCTAGAGTCTAGACATTACAGTTAATGACGGATTTATTATTTTATGGATCCAATTTATTTTATTTGAGTACATAATGTACCTAGATGTATTAATTATATGTGGTATATTTCCGCTGTGTCGACTGCTAGCTGGTGTGATGTCAGCGCCAACTCTAGGGAGAAAGCAGAATCTCACGCTCTAGCTAGCTTGAAGGTCATTGAAATCAGTCCGGCTACATCAAAGGTACCGACGCGAAGTGTCCATTCTTTATAATCCCTATTCGCTGGTCTGCCTTACGGCCTGTATTAGATCACGATGCCAGTGACACAGTCTATTGTTTCTAGTACACACAGCGCTGCAAGCGGCTAGCAACTATCGCGAGAAATGCAAAAAATCACCCCAAGCTTCGCGACTGTATATACTAGACTGTGTTTGTACGTTGTTTTCCACTGCTCTAGCAGGTTTCATTGTATTGTTTCTATTAATTATTTTTGGTATTTTAGTGATTGTTACTAGTACTTCTCTTGTGTACTGATAAATCCTACTGCATGTATATGATCAATAGTGTAAGTAAATAAATTAAACTATGTAAATTTAATTTAGCCTATTATATGGTTTGTAAGTATTTTGTACGTGCATTCTATGTACCAATTATTTTTACCAACCAATCTTTTTAAGATGTTACAGTATTTATTGTATAAACATTTAAATTTTGATATGCTATATTGCAGCGTTTCTCAAACTATGGTCCGCGGACCACCTGTGGTCCTCGAGGTCTGCCCTTGTGGTCCTTCAAAAAAGACAGAAGAAAAAATAAAATTCAAACGAACTGAGTATCACTCTATAGCTGAAAATCTCAGAGTTTGGAAATGAAACATGGCAATCACCTTTCACTTTTTCTCCTAGTACTGTCATTTTATGAAATTTATTACCCTATCCGTCTACTGATTTCCCACTCTACTCTAAACAACAAAAGAGGGATTTAAAGCATTATGAAAATGTTTTTTTTTTGCCATCTTTTCCCTGCACATCTGGCGCCCCCCTGCAACCTAGCCAGGGACCACCCGAATTCGTAACAGAGGACCGAACCTTTTCATGTATTTATGACTTTAATAGTTTTGCCGACACCCGTCTGCAAATTGAAATGGTCACGTACTGTACGTCGTACACCAATAATACAACTCTGGCGTCACAATTTGAAACTTATTTTCCAAGTAAATATGACGAATTTTCATAGGTTCGTGATCACTTTCATTGCGATATTGAAACTAACAAACTTTCATTGAGTGAAAGAGAACAGTTAATTGAACTCTCGAATGAGACCGGACTTAAAATTAAATTCCAAGCGAAAGGTATGGTCAATTTCTGGACCTCATCACAAGTGAAAAGAGAATATAGTGAACTATACAATGGTGCTTTAGAGATTGTAATTCAGTTTGTTTCTACGTATCTGTGAGAGAAAAGGGTTTTCATCACTAACTCTAATAAAAACAAAGTAGGCTACCGAAACTGACTCGATGTGACTATCTCCGACTTAAGCTTATCAGCATACGTCCAAATATAGAACTGTGCAAGAATCGGCAGGCTCACCCATCTTATTAATGTGACTACCAACATTGATTTATTTATTTTGTCAATAACTTAAAGTTTATCCAAACTCTAATAGCCTTGAATTATTAAAGAAACAAAATTAAATTATATTCTATTAACATTAGCTTAATTAGTTAATATTAATATAAAATTAATTTAATTTAATTGATTTTAATTAATTATATTTTAAAATATAAGTATACTGGTAGACTATTAAAATATGCTACAAAAATGATAAATTTGCTTCGAAGGGAACAAGAGTAAGGTTGTCCGCGGAACTGTTCCGACTTAATAAAGTGGTCCCCACTTCAAAAAAAAGTTTGAGAAACGCTGCTATATTGCATTTATTCGTCATTAGACAGCTCAAATTTTGCTTTTGGTACTTCTTTCGGCTATTACTATGTATTATATAATCTGAAGAGAGTTATAGGCCTACTCAATATAAGGGGAGACTGTGGGTGAGTTAGGGTCAAAATCATTGATTTTTTGTTTTTTTAATTTTCTGATAGTTTAGGGTCCGTTTTATCAAGATGTTATGTATTTTTGTCCGAAAATAGACCTAAAAGCACTTTAAAGAGCAATTTAAATCCCCTCTGCATGACATGCCACGCCCCCTTCAAGTTCTCCATCTCCATAGCATTACTTTTCCTGTTTCCTGAGATTATAGAAAGAAATTTTGTGTTGTTTTGTTGCCGAGTCTGTTTCACCATGCTCCTTTCAGCTGTTTCCCGCCAGTTTATTGTTAGTGTTGTGTGTTTTTCTTGTAAGGGAAGAAAAATGCCTCGTCCTAGGAAAATCTTCTTGAAAAGAAAAGGAGGGTGTGGAAGGAAGAAAAAAAGTGATGTAAATAATGTTGTAAATAATGTAGATAATAGTAGTTATATTGTAAATAGTGCAGTTATTGAAATTAATGAGAACATTGATGAGGTTAGGTTAGAAACATCAGGTTCCACTCCAAATTCACAATTCAGCTCTGTAAATAATTGTAGTGCATCACGGAAAAAGCTTGCTAGTGATGATATAAGACAGAATGAAACCTCAACAACTGAAATAGAAGAGACAAGTGATGCAAAAATTACAAATGGGAATGTGATAGTGGATATTGAACTGTTGTCAGCTGCTATTTCTAGTTTTATGAAATGTAAATATTGTAATGCTTGTGATGAAATACTTTGTTATAAAAACTCTGATGCAAGACTAGGACTAGCAAGTTATTTAGTGTTTGAATGTAAATGTTGTAAGAAGAAACTCTCATTTTAGTCTAGTATTCTGGTTATGAACATAATTTGAGATTTGTATATGGGCTGAGAACAATAGGGAAAGAGGAAACAGCTGGGAAAAGTCTGTGTGCTGTAATGAATCTACCCCAAGGACCTACAAGATTTCAAAATTATAATAAGTGTATTGGTGATGTGGTTAAAACTTGTGCTCTGTTCTCTATGAAGAAGGCTGTGAAAGAATCTGTGAATGATAATGAAGGGTGCACAGACATTGCTGTGGCCATCGATGGGAGCTGGCAGCGTAGAGGACATACAAGTCTAAATGGTGTGGTGTCTGCCACCAGTATAGATAATGGGAAGGTGATAGACGTAGAAATTCTTTCAAAATGCTGTCATAAATGTACCATTGAAACAAATGAAGAGAAACTGAAACAACACCAAGAAAGTGAGGAATGCAAAATGAATCACAAAGGTAGCAGTGGCGGTTTGGAGGTGATAGGAGCAAATGCTATTTTTTCTCGTTCGTTGGCTCTTCATGGTGTTAGATATACTAAATACTTGGGGGATGGAGACAGCAAAGGGTTCCTTAGTGCTCTGCAATCTAAGCCCTATGGTGATGTTGTGCCAGAAAAACTTGAATGTATTGGGCACGTGCAGAAGAGATTGGGGACACGTCTTCGAAAACTACGACAACTCAAGAAAGAGCCATTGGAAGGTGGTAAACCCATTTCTGGTAGGGGAAGACTGACTGACAAAGAAATTGACAACATACAAAATTATTATGGGCAGGCCATAAGAAGAAACATAGATAGTGAAAAGAAAATGCAGCAAGATATCTGGGCAATATATTTCCACAGATGCTTCACCATTTCATCAACTCTGTCTATCGGGATCAACATCTTGGTGCAAGTACAACCGTGCTCTGGAAACAGGAGAACAGTATAAGCACCAACATTCACTACCAGAAGCTGTATGTTTCACCATCAAGCCAATTTTTCGATCTCTAGAAGACCCAAGTCTTCTTCGCAAATGTCTCCATGGACGAACACAAAATCCTAACGAGTCCTTCAACAATGTGATATGGACCAAATTGCCAAAAAATGTGTTTTTTGGTCATGAAACTTTGTCATTTGGAGCGTATGAGGCAGTCCTAGCTTTTAATGAAGGTAACACTGGAAAGCTAGAGGTTATTAGATTGTTAGGAATGAAGCCAGGAGTAAATATGGTTAGAATTTGTTCAAGATTAGACAAACTGAGGGTGAAGAAGGCTGACTACGAGGTGGAATTTATTAGGGATAAGATAAGACATCACTCCAGAGGTCTAAAGAGGGCAAGAGAAGAAGAAGAAAATGAGGATGACCCAGCATACGGAGCAGGAATGTTTTGTGGTCAGTCATAAAATGCTGAAAATTGAATCCAGTTTTTCCGCAAATTTATTTTTGTGACATTAAGGTACAATTTTCTCAGGAGCTATTAGTTATAGAGCCATGAAATTTTTAGAGCATGTTTGTGTATCATCTGACAATGTTTTGTCATTTTTTGGAAGCTCTTGAACCGATAACAGTCATAACTCAATTTTGATTTTGGGTAAAAATGTTGAAAATATTTGTCTCTTTGAGAAAAATTCATAAAAAATACATTTTTAGTTTAAATGAGTAAAAAAATGACAATATATACAGGAAGGTTGTAAAATACATTGCAGAAAATTTAGTTAACATATCACAGATAGTTTCTGAGAAAATTGTACCTAAACTATACTGATTTAACATTGCTTGTATAGGACGTACAGTCTCCCCTTGTTGTGGTCAATTTCGTTTCGTTGGTACCAAGGAATTTTGTTCATCCATAGAACTGCTATCCATCTTTGCGTTGAACTTTTATAGCATGCAATCTTATTGCCATGGTTATTAGTTTTGCTAAGTGGAATATTAAACTGGTATATTGATCTGGCAATTAATTGTAGAACCTATTTTAACTCCCAAAATGTTTATCGTTTCTTTTTTAATCATTTTCCCTCCTAGATTTTACGTCTGTACAGCGGTTAAGACTTCTTGCCATTGGCGTACCGTGGGGGAGATTATATGATATCAAATTGAGTCATCTTTATCACATGTAACTTTAATCTGATATTCGTAATGTTAAAGTATTAGTAATGTTCTTTAAAAACCCTATTAACCCTAGATGGACCAAGGGAGGGTCAATTTATGTCCACACTTTTTTAGAACTATTACTATTATAGTATAGAACATCTTCAGACCATGGTGTTCTCATTTTGTGTCAGAAATAGTATAAAGTTAATGATTCAATAAAGACAATCAAGTTTTTTTTTTTTGGTTGGTAACCTAATTATATGGACCAAATTTCTAAGTGGTCACAAAATAACCCTCCCTTGGTCCAACTTGTAACAATTTTTTATCCAAAATTATAAATATATGTTACAACAAAAAAGGTAAATCCATGGCGCTACAGTCCATGAAGAGCCAAGACCGACCAGCTGGCTGCTAGCCTCACGTCCACATGCCGAAGCAGAGGTGGACGATCATACAACCAGAATGGAAGTATCTCGTGGTTAGGATGATGATCCCTTCAGCCGTTATAGCTGGTTTGTGAAACCGGATTTTCGCTGCCTATCATAGCTCTCCAAGTGCATCACGATGCTGGGTGGGCACCGGTACTACACTGGCCGAAATTTTTTTTTATTTTACTTTATTGGGTTATTTTACGACGCTGTATCAACATCTCCGGTTATTTAGCGTCTGAATGAAATGAAGGTGATAATGCCGGTGAAATGAGTCCGGGGTCCAACACCGAAAGTTACCCAGCATTTGCTCGTATTGGGTTGAGGGAAAACCCCGGAAAAAACCTCAACCAGGTAACTTGCCCCGACCGGGATTCGAACCCGGGCCACCTGGTTTCGCGGCCAGAAGCGCTGACCGTTACTCCACAGGTGTGGACGCCGAAATTTCATGAGAAAATTTCTTCCCCCATGAGAACTCGAACTAGCGCGTATTCCGTAACGCGAGTCCTAGGCAGGATGCCTTAGACCACGACGCCACGGCGCGGGACTATGTTACAACAATGAACTTATTATTCGAAACTCCACACATATGTTGTAACAATGGACTTATTTGGAAACCAATATTATATTACGAGACGCGTCCATAAAGTAACTTTCCCACTTGTTCCACAGCTAGCAAACCAAATGTTGCGCGAAGCGACTGCGTGTACGTGATAGAGTAATGTCCTGGCATGGCGCATGCGCTAGCGGAACTTCCCGAGTGCTCTCAGTAGCTTCTTTTCATTGGTTGAAGATGGACGCTCCTATTCCAGTTCCCGCTGCCAGGTCTACGGGCAAGCAGATGGTGAGTTGCTGCTGTAGACAATTTTCAGCAGGACGCCAAAATGTGCACGACGAGGAGCGCAGTGGGAGGCCAACCATCATCACAGACGACCTTGTGGAGCAACACACCATCTGCTTGCTCATAATGTTAGGCCTATAGACCTGGCACAGCTGACGATCAATTTCAATCGGCGCCATGCCCTGTGCATTCAAAAACTTTATCACTGATCGCACTGCACACGCAGCGGGAACTGGAATAGGAGCGTCCATCTTCAACCAATGAAAATAAGCTACTGAGAGCACTCGGGAAGTTCCGGTAGCGCATGCGCAACATATGGTTTGCTAGCTGTGGGACGAGTGGGAAAGTTACTTTATGGACAAGCCTCGTACATTGTTGGCATTGCTATATGGATCGAAAACTCATCTTATAAACAATGTTGTTCTGTCTCTGACCGTGGTATGATTCAGAAATATGTGCAGATAATTATGTAATATGGAAAGTGAATCGGAAGCAGTTTTAGAACATTACGAGGAAGAAAGTTATGATATTTTTTATGAGTGTGTCAGTCAAACTGAAGATGAAGTTCATCAAATTGAAGACATGGACTGTGATTATGATAATGGTGATAATGATGATGACGCAGAACCCAATTTTACTATATGCACTTCAATTGACAGTGAAACTGATAGGAATATTAGTGATAACAACAATAGTGCAAGTGTAAGAATTATGAAGTATGTGACTAAAAGTGGAAGGGTTTATGTTCCTAATCTGCCTCGTCCCACGTGAAGGACTGTTGCAAATATAATACGTGGAAAGCCTAGACTACCACAAACTGGTAGAGTAACCACAATACAAGAATCTTTTGGAAATTTCTTTACTGATGAATTTGTGTCTAAAATTGTGCAACACACAAACGAGGAAGCAGAGAGAAGGAGTGTCGAAGAAACAAGTCCATCTGAAATCCTAGCATTCGTAGGTACTCTCATTTTGATGGGCGCAAATAACTACAACAACCTAGATTACCATGACTTATGGTCCCAAGAGCTTGGAAGGTCAGTATACATAGCCAGCATGAGTCGGAATAGATTTCGTCATCTTCTGTCATCAGATTTGATGATATGAACACAAGGCAGGTTGGAGATCTAATGACAAATTTGCTCCTTTGGGAGAAATATTTCAACTTTTGATTGACGTATTTCCGAAGTACCGGTACCATACAGCTAATAAAAACACTACCATAGATGAAATGCTTACTCTGTTTCGAGGCAGATGCCTATTTAAAGTCTTTTTGAAAGAAAAAGCGGGTAAATATAGTATCCTCATCAGACTTCTTGCCGACTTTGGCTATCGATACGTTCATAGTATGGACGTTTATGCTGACAAACAAGAAGGAACAACTTCTGAATCAAGAGGCCCTAGAGAAGTTGTCAAAAGGCTTGTTGCTACAATGAAGGACACAGGTCGGAATGTGACTACTGACAGTTTCTATACATCGGTCGAACTTGCTGAAGATCTGTACGAGTGTAAAATTACTTTAGTTGGTACCATGAAAAATAATCGCAAACACATTCCTGAAGAACTGAAACCATAACTGGAAGAGAATTGCACCCAAGCAAGTTCGCATTCACTGACCTGGAAAACCACCTGTCAAGTTAGTGTCGTATATTCCTAAACCTAAGAAGAACCTAATCATGCTGTCATCACATAAAGATGCCAAAGTTTCTGAAGGTGGAAAAAAATCAGATACAAATTTATTCTATAACTCACCCAAAGACTCTGTTGACACCATTGATCAAATGGCCAGGATGTATACTACTAACACGGGAAGTACCCCAGCTCGAACGGCTAAAACCGAGTGTAAATGCGTTTAAAATACAGAGCTGTGCTTGTTCTACCACTCATCAAGGTTATTTATCTGTAAAACTCCGCAGTCGTGTACAATCAATGATTGAAGAATAACGAATCTAATGACTAGAGATGCACAAATCGCTGAAGAAACAACACCGTGTAACAGACAGTTATGATAAGGAGATCCACAAAATACATAAATGAGGTATTATGTGGCAAGAAGCTACACGACATTTGCTTTAAATAATATATGAGTATAGGGTATTTCAAAAGTCAGTTCAAACATTAAACCGCTATAAATATTATAATATGAGATAGGGGAAAAAACAAAAACATCACAGTGTTGGGCAAACAACGGGGTTAACAAAACATTGGGAAGATTTCCGCCGTTCTCTTGTTCAACGTACAGCATTCTGTCTGCTACATCATGCACAGCATTTTGCAGATAATGTCTTGGAATATTGGCAATTTCTTGCGAGATGGCATCCTTCAGTTGTAGTAGGGTTGTTGGATGTGTAAGAAAAACTCGTTCTTTAATATAACCCCACAACCAAAAGTCGGCCGGATTGAAACCTGGAGATCGCGGAGGTCACATGGTTGAAAAGTGCCTACTGATGACTTTGGTCGGAAAACGAACCTTAATTGCGCGTGTTAACTCCACCATTAATTATTTTAGTAGGTTATTTTACGACGCTTTATCAATATCTTATGTTATTTAGCGTCTGAATAAGATGAAGGTGACAATGCCGGTGAAATGAGTCCAGAGTCCAGAACCGAAAGTTACCCAGCATTTGCTCATATTGAGTTGAAGGAAACCCCCGGAAAAAACATCAACCAGGTAATTTGACCTGACCGGGAATCGAACCCGGTCCACCTGGTTTCCCGTCTAGACGCGCTAACCGTTACTCTAAAGGTGTGGACAATAATGGAATAAGACAGACTGTTACAGTAAACGGGGAGCGCTACTACAGCATGTTACAGAACTTCGTCATCCCTAGACTGAGGAATCACGATAAGGAAAACATAATCTTCATGCAAGATGGCGCTCCACCCCACATCTTTATCCTTGAAAAACAATTAATTACGCAGATGTTTGGCGATCGTGTCATCAGTAGGCACTTGCCAACAATGTGACCTCCGTGATCTCCAGATTTCAATCCGGCCGACTTTTGTTTGTGGGGTTATCTTAATAAACGAGTTTTCCTGACACATCCAACTTTTCTACGGGACGTATGTTAGCCTTAATGAAGCTTTATTAAGGGTAACTATCTCGTAACAAACACTGGAGCATGGAATCTAAATATTTATACTTCATAATGAGTATAAAATACTAACAAAAAATAAAATTTAAATACATAAATAGGCCATCACGCTTTTGTAAATAATTAATGAATAAAGAGTTCAATAGCTAAATGATAGCTGTGGGCAGCATGAGATGAATATAAATGCAAACAAGACGAAGACCATAGTCGTAGGAATAAAAATAAAGAAGGCAAACCTGCGAATTCTAAATGAGGCAGTAGAGCAAGTGGACAGCTTCAAATACTTGGAGTGTACTACGAGAGATAAGCTGTGTTGTAAAGAGTGGGTGAAGAAATAATGTGCTGAAACTGATCAGGAATAGGAAAAGGAATTGGTTGGGCCACTGGTTGAGAAGGTACTACCTACTGAAGAATGCACTGAAATAAAAGATGAACAAGAGAAGAGTTCGGAGGAGAAGAAGGTATCAGATGATAGACGACGTTAAGATATAGATCATATGAGAAGATAAAGAGGAAGGCAGAAAACAGGATGGATTGGAGAAAGCTGGGTTTGCAGTGAAAGACCTGCCCTTGGGCAGAACACTGAATGAATGAATGAATGAATGAATGAATGAATGAATGAATGAATGAATGAATGAATGAAAGAGTTCAATTTGAAATAGACCTTGCATTGCAAGGAATGACGCTTAGTACGGTTAAACGAAGTACTTCACTAAGACATTCGAGATCCGAGGGTACCTCCGATTTTAACGATAACTACTGCATTATATTTTAGAACTTGAAAGTTAACTTTCAACACCAGTAAGCTTAGTACGCCAAAACCACAGAAAGTATAATAAACTAGTTTGAATTAATGTGTATCTTTTAAAAATATAACAAGATGAAAAATGGTACAAAATAATGGTCTAATTTTATTATGGGTCCTCTATTTTCGTGATCCTAGAAGATTCCATCATAACCTATCTGAGAAAGCCAAATTGGAACAAACTGGTCAATTAACTAGTATTTCATAATATTATAATCTATCTTACACAAACGCAGAACTGATTAACGAAAATTCTTAAACGTTTGGTCTGACTGATTGGTTTCTTCCGAAGTCTTCCTCGGCCGAAGGCGGATGCCGAGTGATCTATGGCGAGTCCTCGGCCTCACCTCACTTCATCCCCGTTTGGTCTGGTTAGGCCTACCTGGTTGGGTTTTTCCGAGGTTTTACCCCCCATAAGGCAAATTCCAGGTAATCTTTTGGCGAATCCTCGGCCTCATCTCACTACTTTTCGCTTAAAATTTTAATCCTGTAAAAATTTTGACTTGATCTACATCTTAAAGCTTCATTGCTAATGTAAGATCCATGGAATACAATGAATGAATGAATGAATGAATGCTACATTGTGTGATATTTGTAACTTAAGCAGTGTGAAAGCTACACTATAAAGAAGTAACTTAAGCGGTGTGAAAGCTACACTATAAAGAATATAGTCTGCTATGATATTACAACCCAAATTTATAGCTACGTAGCAGAATATAGGTTCCAGGTAATTGTACGCACTCTATGACAGTCATACCGCGTTGCATTTTACAATTCACACGCATACATACACAGATATGTGTCTATGCATAAAAACTAGAACTAGTATAAATTCGTCGATAAATTAATTGAAAGACAATATATTGTACCTATTAATTTAACTTCAAACAGCTCTACTTTTAAACGGTGTGCCGGAATTTTGTAGTAGTAGTAATATGTATTACCACGGTGTGATTGCTCTCACCGTGGTAGCCTGTTTTAGAGTCTTAAATGCTCTCTTCAGGCTGAGAGTTTGTCCTTGGATTATTGTAGATTTCATCACACGCCTCACACGGACTGTCGCAGCAAGAAGAGCAGGATCCGGTCTTGATGGTCGTTGGTTTGTGTCCGAAATTTTGTTCCACAGGAGTTCTTTTATATGCCATTAAATCTAGTGACATGGGGCTGTCTCATTTAAGCACACTTAAGTGCCATCGACCTCGGCCGGGATCGAACCCCCAACCTCGGACATAGAAGGCCAGCGCAATACTAACATTGAAAGTAATGCAATACATGATACTGCACTAACCTTCCCGTTCTATCATTTATCATAGTTTTGAATAGCTAAACTAGCGCTGAAGTAGTTCCCTTCGTACTCGCGATTACACACCTTGCATATAAGGTGAATGTTACTTATGTCCCGCCCACTATAGGAGAAATGGGCCAGTTTTACAGTAATCCTAAACCTTCTTGACGGGATAATGTAAGCCTAAACTAATCTAACCTAACCTAAGTGCGTCGGTGTCTATTCCAAAATCGGCGGAAGTCGCTCAACGCTCGTTTAACCAATATTCGTTCAGTGGGTGGTGGATACTCTACATTGACCAAAATACCTTCTAATTTAAACGATTTACACTTCCGAAATCACGGAACAACCTCAACGCTAGCTTCACCTTTCAAATTACCAACGGAAGATTTTAACAAACAAACATCTTCAGAAACTGTCAAATATAGTGTACAATAGAAATGTGTAACTAACCTTTCAACTCGTGAAGATTATCCTCAGGCCGTACATTTATCCATACCCCCATTATCCAACACAAACATTAAAACACGCACACAACACTTCACCGGTTACAAACAATCATGAACTACACATCTGCGATTCCCGCTCGAAATTAAAATGAGGAGCGTTCGGTATAAATCATTCAGTAGTACCAATAGTGTCATGCTTCTAATAAAACAATTAAATTGCACTGTCATGCGCTTAGTATGTTCATATGAAGCATATTGGTATAATTAGAACAGTTAATTCCATTTATGTATGTTCCTATTCGTTTACTTATTAAATATCTATGCGTCTGAAGTGTTTTAAAATATATTTAGTTGGTCATCTTTCCACTCCCTGTACTCAATTCCCTTAACCATCGAGAAGCAACTATTTATACTCACTCTGCGTTCTATTTCTTGCAAGTAAAACCCGTTTCCTTGCGTGTAAAAACATATACAATGCAGTCAATATTTTAAGTGAAACTTTAGCAAAACATTAAAAGATTAACCCTATAAATACACAACTTTTAAATGAAAATGTATTTGCTGGACATTTATTCATTACATTTAGAAGTTTAAAAATTAAATTGTTTCGTAGATACATTGCGGGAGCAGTTAATGGAACACCTATGGCTACCACGATTGTTAGAGCGAGAGTCAAGGGAGAGAGGGGAATCAACAGTAGAGTGTAGCATTTAACCTGCTCGCAGCTTCTAAATACTGTATATAATGAGGAAATCAATAATATAATATTATATATTTCTTATTTAATTCACATTTCAACAAGAAATAGGCTATGACTATGAACGTTTAATTCTATTTATTCGTTCAAATCGATGCTTAAGTAATAAAAACCGTTCTTATCGCATATTATCAATAGGTGTCTCCCGTTGTAGCTGTGTGGATAGCGCATGCATGTGCTTCCCAACACAGAATTGGGTGTTATCCTTGTCTTGTGATTGCTCTGTGTTATCTCTGCGGTGGCCCTGCATCATGCCGATACCGTGATAGGAAGGCCCGAATGTGTCAACACTACCCGCAGTGGTGTGTAAGTCGGATAAAAGGGGAGGTTTAGCAGAATTAGAAATAAATTTATCTAAGTGAAGTTTCAACAACCATAAAGAACAACCGGTAGCATAACGGTTTTATAAATTCTTTCATCTTTAAATATCAACACCACACCACCATTAAATATACTATCGAAAAGACCCATACCACTTGATTAATAACTATACAAATATTTCATTTCAATAACAATATTGTTATATTACGTAAGTTTTGTATAGACTACTATATAGCCGTCACTCAGTAAATAGTATAGAAATGAAGATCTAACTTCAAATATTCTGTACACCTACTTATATAAACCCAAAAGATTTCACTTTCTTATCATCAATAAAGCATTAATCTGTATAATTAGTGACAAATACATCATGGCATTCACTATAATAATATTTCATTTTTAATGGTAATGTCATCAAACATCCTTAAGCTTTGTAGTTTTTAATATCCATTACACAGACAGCTGTACTCAGAAAATTACACACCAGAGAATCTGATCTGTAAATTTTTTTTAGTAAGTCTTCAAGTTTTTGATTATCAACATAACAGAAAGCTTCTGAAAAATTTACACAAATGAAGATCGACAGTCACCCTGGGTGGCAAAGTTAGGATTGCGCTGGCCTTCTATGTCCGAGGTTTGCGGTTCGATCCCGGCTGAGGTCGATGGCATTTAAGTGTGCTTAAATGCGACAGCCTCATGTCACTAGATTTAGTGGCATATAAAAGAACTCCTGTGGAACATAATTCCGGCACACCGGCGACGCCGATATAACCTCGGCAGTTGCTAGCGTCGTTAAATAAACCATAATTTAAAAGATCGACATACTGGAATTATGATGTAAGAGAATCCAAGTCATCTGAACTCTAAATATATCAGCAATTCTGCAGATCTTAATCTTCGTGTAATATTGTTTATTTTAGTGTGTTTGTGTTCTGTTTTATTCTGAAAACCCATTATTTCTCAAACCTGACGACAAATGGATTTTGGAAAATGGGAAAATGATGTAGGAAAATTAACATTCCACTTAAAAATACCATTTTTCCGAAAAACTTTGGGTTCCAAGCTTCATAATGAGGGGTCATTTATTAAAATCTGTTCAGCCGTTTTCCCTTAATTTCAAATACTAATTCAAATTATATATACGGTATATATGTGACGCACCGTAGCTCCGTGGTTCAAGGGAGCTGCTCCGGACTGGCTCTCGGGCAAGGGTGCAGAAAGCAAGTGGTCGAGAGAGCGGGGATGAGTGCAGTGGCGGACTGAAGCTCAAGTCGTGTTTTACTCAGTGGAGCGGCTTTTATTTATATTTTCAAATAAATGCTTTTCAAATAAAAATTTTCAATTTTAGTGTATGTACAAGAATTGTTATTTAATATTACGCAAATCTGGCTTTCATGTAGATGCTGCCTGTGAAAAAGGCTTTAATAATTTCAACGGAAAAAATGTCCCGCGGCCGAGTATATCCACACAACTCAAATGGGCTGACAAGATGCCAGAAACCCAAATTTGAGAGCACACAATTACCTATGACTGGTATTACTCCAATACACCTTGCACCAATCAAATTAATTAATCGCCACGTAGGTGTTGCTGGATATAAAATGTAACCAACAGATCTTGCACCAATTAAATTTGTAATCCCCGCGCAAGTGTTGCTCGGAATAAAATATAGCCAACATATATTGCACCAATCAAAATTTGTAGTCGCCGCGCAAATGTTGCTGGGAATTCGATATAATTATAAAACAAACACCAATCAAATTAAATAATCGCCGCGCAGGTCCTGCTGGGAATACAATACCTAGCACCAATGAAATTTGTAATCGCCGCGCAAGTGTTGCCGGGAATTCAATAAAATTATACAACAAACACCAATCAAATTAAATAATCGCCACGCAGGTCCTGCTGGGAATACAGTACCTAGAACCAATGAAATTTGTAATCGCCGCGCAAGTGTTTCTGGGAATAAAATTTAGCCAACATATAGTGCACCAAACAAATTTGTAGTCGCCGCGCAAGTGTTGCTGGGAATACAATATAATTATACAACAAACAACAATCAAATTAAATAATCGCCGCGCAGGTCCTGCTGGGAATACAATACCTAGCACCAATGAAATTTGTAATCGCCGCGCAAGTGTTGCCGGGAATTCAATAAAATTATACAACAAACACCAATCAAATTAAATAATCGCCACGCAGGTCCTGCTGGGAATACAGTACCTAGAACCAATGAAATTTGTAATCGCCGCGCAAGTGTTTCTGGGAATAAAATTTAGCCAACATATAGTGCACCAAACAAATTTGTAGTCGCCGCGCAAGTGTTGCTGGGAATACAATATAATTATACAACAAACAACAATCAAATTAAATAATCGCCGCGCAGGTCCTGCTGGGAATACAATACCTAGCACCAATGAAATTTGTAATCGCCGCGCAAGTGTTGCCGGGAATTCAATAAAATTATACAACAAACACCAATCAAATTAAATAATCGCCACGCAGGTCCTGCTGGGAATACAGTACCTAGAACCAATGAAATTTGTAATCGCCGCGCAAGTGTTTCTGGGAATAAAATTTAGCCAACATATAGTGCACCAAACAAATTTGTAATCGCCGCGCAAGTGTTGCCGGGAATTCAATAAAATTATACAACAAACACCAATCAAATTAAATAATCGCCACGCAGGTCCTGCTGGGAATACAGTACCTAGAACCAATGAAATTTGTAATCGCCGCGCAAGTGTTTCTGGGAATAAAATTTAGCCAACATATAGTGCACCAAACAAATTTGTAGTCGCCGCGCAAGTGTTGCTGGGAATACAATATAATTATACAACAAACACAAATCAAATTAAATAATCGCCGCGCAGGTCCTGCTGGGAATACAATACCTAGCACCAATGAAATTTGTAATCGTCGCGCAAGTGTTTCTGGGAATAAAATTTAGCCAACATACTTTGCACCAATCAAATTTGTAGTCGCCGCGCAAGTGTTGCTGGGTATTCAATATAATTATACAACAAACACCAATCAAATTAAATAATCACCGCGCAGGTCTTGCTGAGAATACAATACCTAGCACCAATGAAATTTGTAATCGCCGCGCAAGTGTTTCTGGGAATAAAATTTAGCCAACATACTTTGCACCAATCAAATTTGTAGTCGCCGCGCATATCCTGCTGGGAATACAATACCTAGCACTTATGAAATTTGTAATCGCCGCGCAAGTGTTTCTGGGAATAAAATTTAGCCAACATGCTTTGCACCAATCAAATTTGTAGTCGCCGCGCATATCCTGCTGGGAATACAATACCTAGCACTTATGAAATTTGTAATCGCCGCGCAAGTGTTTCTGGGAATAAAATGTAGCCAACATACATTGCACCAATCAAATTCGCAGTCGCCGCGCAAGTGTTGCTGGGAATTCAATATAATTATACAACAAACACAAATCAAATTAAATAATCGCCGCGCAGGTCCTGCTGGGAATACAATACCTAGCACCAATGAAATTTGTAATCGTCGCGCAAGTGTTTCTGGGAATAAAATTTAGCCAACATACTTTGCACCAATCAAATTTGTAGTCGCCGCGCAAGTGTTGCTGGGTATTCAATATAATTATACAACAAACACCAATCAAATTAAATAATCACCGCGCAGGTCTTGCTGAGAATACAATACCTAGCACCAATGAAATTTGTAATCGCCGCGCAAGTGTTTCTGGGAATAAAATTTAGCCAACATACTTTGCACCAATCAAATTTGTAGTCGCCGCGCATATCCTGCTGGGAATACAATACCTAGCACTTATGAAATTTGTAATCGCCGCGCAAGTGTTTCTGGGAATAAAATTTAGCCAACATGCTTTGCACCAATCAAATTTGTAGTCGCCGCGCATATCCTGCTGGGAATACAATACCTAGCACTTATGAAATTTGTAATCGCCGCGCAAGTGTTTCTGGGAATAAAATGTAGCCAACATACATTGCACCAATCAAATTCGCAGTCGCCGCGCAAGTGTTGCTGGGAATTCAATATAATTATACAACAAACACAAATCAAATTAAATAATCGCCGCGCAGGTCCTGCTGGGAATACAATACCTAGCACCAATGAAGTTTGTAATCGCCGCGCAAGTGTTTCTGGGAATAAAATGTAGCCAACATACGTTGCACCAATCAAATTTGTAGTTCTGGGATCAAGATCTGGCTACGTGGGAAGATTTTGCTGAGGACCAGAACTATTTCCGCGATCTGGTGGACTCAATGCCCCGAAAATGCCTGGCAGTGATAGACGCTGGTGGCGTGTGGACAATTTAGATCCACACGTGTTTTTATTTTAATTTTCTTTAATTTGTTTATTTATCTTTGTTTTATTTGGGGAAGAAAATTGATCTCCCAAGAGTTTTTTAAATTCTCCTAGTGGAGCAAGAATTGCGAAATAATTCGTTCCACTACACAAAATTAAAAAAATTAAGAAAAGTAATATGTACAAAAATTAGTTACGTTAATAAAAAAAAGTTATCGCCGAGAATCGAACACGAGCCCTAGGGATGGCGAGCCAAATCGCTAGTGACTGCTCTATCGGAAAGCCATGACATAACAAGCGCGACGAGGCATATATAGCTGCTCGGCTTGAGTTCTACGGACACAGCGCACATATAAACGTACTCGTGTAAATATTTTAATGTTCAGTACTAGTTAATGTTTCATTTGGACTGATTTACTGAAGCTTGGTGAAACCGGCCCTTACTCTAACATTCCTCAAAGAGAAATATAACATATTATTTTCACAACTTTTGTCTGAACAGCTGTGGTGTTATCCGCCATGTTTAACTGTTTGTTAAATGAGTTAACGGCCTGAAATCCTACATTTAAAGTTAACAAACTGTTACGAATCTGTTAAGCCAAACTGGTGTTGAACAAATGGAAAAACTGTATTTAACAAAATTTTGAAGGTTTAACAGTCGTTAAGTGTTTACAATACGTGGACAAACTTGCCATTGTAGTTTTTCATAACCAAATGAATTTTAACTCTAAATATGTCAGCAATCCAGCAGCTCATAGCCTTCGTGTAATAGCTATTGTTTATTGTAGTGTGTGTTTTGTTTTATTCTCAAATCACGGCCGTGCTGAAATGCAATTAGGTATCAAAAATGAAGAAAGATGGATCTTGGAAAATAATGTAGGAAAATTGATATTTCACTGAAAATTACTATTTTTCTGAAAAACTTTGGGTTCCAAGATTCAAAATGACGGGTGATTTATTATATATATATATATATATATATATATATATATATATATATACATATACATATACAGATGAATAGCGCAAGTTCATACTGAAAAGATATAATAATAAAAAATGCAGTTTATACACTCTAAACTTTGTAGGCCTATATGAGATATGAAGCAGTTCACAATAGCCTAATAAAAATGCGTCGATATTTTGATCATTGTGTCTCAGTAGCTAACAATATAGCACATTATACTGAAATTGCAATTTAAATTTCCTTAAAGGCCTATATCGGACGACAAATATATTGTGGTCCTTCATTCTCAAGTCGTTTTGGTGTATCATCCATCTATCGGAGATTCCGTTGTACAGAAACTTTTCGGTTGTTGCCGAAGAAAATATGTTCCTAGTTCTTGTGTGGATTCGCCCATGGGTTGACCAGTTGCCCTGACATTCGGCCGATGATTGAGGTACATTCAGAAGTTTAAATGCCAGAGAACTTTTCCGTTTTTGGCACACAATCCCTTCCACCAGGTAGAAGGTGAGACACGTTGAGCAGCAATCCACAAATTGTCTCGGAAAAAATTGTCATTGCTTTCTTTAAATTCGGCTAAGTTAGCATAATTATTCCACTGTCATGACCTAGCACGTTGCTACATCAGTGACGTAGTCGAATGCTTCGTTCTCTTGAATTGCAATCTGAGCCGACCCCTTCTACAGTCGATCCAAAAAGTTCTCTCCAGCATGAACGGGCTTAAATGTGAATTCCTTTCTGTTCTTAATTGCAGCCTGTATAATTAACTGATCTGACGGAGAGAACATTGAGCTATCTCATAGTACTAGATCGACTGATTTGAAATTTGAGCGAATTGCTTACGGACATCAGACAAAACAGCATTATCTGCGTCAACAGCGTTAATAGCTGGAGACATGGATTCCTTAAGATAGGTTCTACTGTAGAAGCATCTTACTACGTGAAGCAAACACCTAATTCTCAATTTGACACAAGTCGCCTGATGTTTATGCACAACGGAGAACGTTACGGTATAGAAAATTGAGTCATTTTATACGTGTTATACCTTGATTAATGCAGTGTCATATAATGCTTGTTGGTATTATAGGGTATTTTTACAACTCTAGGCCTACCTACTGCATGAAGTTAACATTGCGAATACATCTTCTATTTGCTCACTGTTTTCTATTAGTTCACTGTGCCTCTTTCTGCCTTGCTATATCATCAGTTTGCTGGTACTGCCGTCAGTTATCTTGTTTCAGGTATCTTTTCCCTTCTCCCTCGGTGCAAGTGTCCCATCCTCTCTGCATTTGGTCCACCGTAAGCCGCTACTGCCTGTGCGCATCTCAGCACCTGTTCTCGACTACGCTGGTACGCCCCTGCATATCATACCGCGCTGCATTGATTCTATTCCTGGCATCAGGATTTGGATTACTGTAGGATGCATTTATACTCTATCTATTAAAATAATTTTATAACCCACGTTCATGTTTTCCTGGAGAAAAATGCAGAATCTACTGCAAGAAAACTGTTGATTGGTAATACTGAACAGAAATGATATGTATTCACTCAGTAGTATGGAAGCTGCCTTCAGTAATCATAAAGCACAGGTTAGACTATTTTCCAAGGTCCACTATCTATATCAATGTATTCAAGAACCAACTAAAATTAGTTTTACATTTCTGTTTAGCTGTTTAAAAAAGGGGTTTCAAAATAAAAGTTAGGTTACAGTACTAGATGTAGTAAAGCCCGAAAGTATAGAGTTTGTACTGTTTAAGTTTACAAATTAAATTAATTACGAAGAATAAAAGGAGAAAATCTTTCAACTTTCCCATTGCTTTCATAATTAGTTTCGGATACAAACAAATCTTTCATTCAACATGAAGTCAGTAGTATTTTATAATTTACGAAATATCATGCGATACTGGTAGGTTAACGGCTCAAAAATTATCCATCACAGTCTATAGGGCACCGCAGCGAAGTCACTGGAGGGTCAATGGTCGCATCGTAACATCGCAACCAATAGGCCTACTACTTACCATCATATAAAAATTCAATAAAAATTCTGTTCTCCTTCGTATTTAATTATCTTTTACGAAAAAAATTAGAGTTAAAAATAGCTTATTTAAATAATTATGTGAAGAAAACATCTTCCAGACTTTTCTTTCAACGTTATTCGATTCATTTAAAGCAACTTAAGTTGATGAATCTCTTTGGGAGTAGTTCTTGTTCAGGATATGGGCATTAAAGGGAACAATTAAAGCGCGGTTAATACTCACGATGTAATTTCGGACTACCACTGTTATACGGAAGGATGTTCAAACGGGTGTTCTCTCTATTAATGTTTTTATTATCTAAATGGCTATTTTGTATTAATATTTCTGAGTATTGCCTTAGATTCGTATGTAATATTACGTGTTTTGTACAATGAAGTATCGATGTTTATTGTAACTTTCATTTTATTACACACGTAAAACTTACTGAATAAATTAAAAACTTCAAATTGTTTAGTCGACACGTTAAAAGTGTTTTTTTTTTTTTTTTTTTTTTAAGGTTATGTACCTTAGACAGACGGCCCGTTTCCACGCCGGTGCTGCGTCATCTTCAGTGTCCTACAAACTACTGTTGTTTCTGTTGATGTTGAATTCTGCCATTTCCATTCGTCAGTTGTAGGGGTGGGAGTGTGTTGCTCTTATGGTGGGGGTGGTTGTTTGTGTGTTATGTATCATGATATCGACCAAAGTGTGATTATTGAACTGTAATTGTGTATTAAGTATATGTTATGGGTGTATTATTGTAGGTTTGTATATTTCGTATTGTTATATGATGTTTAACTGTGAATAAATTAAATAACATGTTAGATAGCTTCGGCCGATGACAGACGCCTTAATTATATAGCAGGCAATGACATAATAACATTGTAACAGTTGAATATAGCTATTGCTGCCTGCTGCCCAGAAAAACAACGTAGTTTCCGACTCATATCCATTACATGAGTGTATAATGTGTGAAATTATTTTGAAAAGTTGAATTAAATACGAGACAAATTAGAGAATAATTAAATCCATAACTCCAATGAAGAATTAATTTATGATCACGGCTTAAATCCAGATAAAAATAGTTATATGACATTATAAAATGGGTATAATATTTCAATATTGTTAAATATTAATTTCATGTTTTCTTCTTCCAGATAATATTAGCCTAAATAATTTGGATATTACATTATAGAAGTTCCCCGCTGTCTGAATTAATGGCTATCCAACACCTTTTCTCGTTAGCCGAGAATTAACTGGGTTCTGTTATTGCCATATAATGACGTCGTCGTTCTGCTGTAACCTGAAATTACCCAAAGTTCCACACGCTTCTATTCATGAATATTTTTAATTTTTATTCGGCTAAATTTTAAATTACTTCATTGATAATTAATCTGTTTAGTACTATTTTCTCGAACATTTTATTGCCACATTACTGTTCCTGTAATCCAGAAATTTGCCATTACAAAATCAGCTTATCGAATTGAAAATAAATTGGGGTTTTAATTCAAAATTACAAAATACCAATAAATAGATCTTTAATGAATATTTTTATTGCACTACATATTTCCTGTATTATTAAATATGCAAACATTTCAAGTTGTGGCAGAAATCTACTGGTCTCCATCTGTTATAGGTTCTTTCAGTTCAAGTTGATTTTACTACAGCGGTCAATGAGTGGACAGAAGTGCACTGGACGTGCAACTGTGATAATCAGATAATGCCAAATCGTATTAATACTACGCCATGAAGACACTTCAGAGACATTGAAATAGATCATTACCGTCTTAATCTCGACACTAGAAAAAGGTGGTATGATCGGCACCACGCTGCTATTGCCTTTTGACTCCAAAACAACCCAGTATTCATCTACCCACGAAAAACCTGAGCAGTTACTGAAAAGATGAAAAGTAACTAAAGTGTATTCGAGAAAAAATACTAGTTTCCCAATCATATGTGGCGTGTGTGATGTGTTAGTGAAACAAGGAAAGTTACACTCTGACAGAAGAAATACAGCAAAATTATCAGATACATTGTATATCATTCTTATGTTTTTATCGCTTTTCGAGACGTCGAAAGGAGTTTCTTACAGTAAATATTGTTTAAGTGACCACTTCACTTCAATTTCGGCTATTTTCATATAGATAAGCACAAACCAGGTAGACAAGTGATCTTGCATCACATTGCAGATATGACATGCAGAAATACAGACAAAAATTTCATCTCAGAAAGTTAGTTTTTGAGTTATGTGGGAAACGTATCATCACTGCACAGTGAACTGAATTTTCAAAGAAAAAATGTAAATAATATTTAGATTTGTAAAAATATTTTTTTCATATAGCAGAAGGACAGTGTTTTACATCTACTAATTTTCATTATTGTACAAGGTACAGTAACGGAGGAAAAAAGTGTTGAGTATTTCCAAATTTTTACTGCTGTAAGCTGCACCTAACCCCTTAAATGTACCCAACCTGCAACGTGATTGGCTGCCGGAAATAAGAGCGACTGAACTATAGTAGTACTTCTATGGATTCAAACGATTTGTCATTTATCTAGCTGTTGTACTGTGTTTGGTCTTTAATTTTACTTCGTATATGAACCCTTCCGGGAGGCACTTAATGGAGATATATCCCTCAATTGTGTCATTGTTACTCTACAATTCTGTTATCGTTCTCAATTATGACAACCTTGAAGAAAGATTTTAAATGAAAACAACTTAATTGTAAAATTACTTAATTTCATTCACATGTTGAACATTTTAAGTTGATATGAGTACTGTTCAATTAAAAAAGAAGCAGATAGGTTCTTTCAGTTAGTACAATAAAAAAACATAAAAATTACATTATTTTGTTTTGTTATAAAATAAAATCAATTACTGTACTAAAGGACAATATTTTACAGTAAAACAAAACATAATTACATTTCATTAACATACTCCAGGATTCCAGAATCGACACCATTTCCGTTGAAATTATCGAATTTCCGAAAAATATAAGCTTCGAAAATTTGAATTCAATGTTCATTATCAACATTAGTTCTAAAAGTAATTACTAGGGAAATAGACATTTATTTCAATTATTAAATGTCGAATTAACCTATTTCTATTGTATTATTATTTGAAAAAGTTTTGACTCCTACAGAGGATTCTAATCTAGCCTGTATCTTCTATCAGTACGTTAATTACCACAGGACTGACACAGGCCTATCACAGACTGTGGCGTATGATAAAAGAGGGTGAAAATTCAACTGCCTACTTTCACTTGTTCCTGGGAAAATGGGAACACATGCAAAGAAATGTAATTTTTTTAAAACCAAATATATGGGTGAACACACGAAAGAACTATGTTTTCTTAACTGCACAGTCGCAAGTTTAAGGTTCATCTTGTAACTATTATGGAAACGCAGCCAACATAGTATAGAATGCGGTTTCAGTTACTAGATTAATGAAAGAAGAGGAAGAAGGTCCCTGAGAAAATGTTTTGAAATTAATATTCCCGGAAAAAGTAAAGATAATATGTGATTTTTATAATATCAAAAATCAAGTACGTTATAACAGTTGTTTTTAACGCATTATATAAATTTATAGGATTAAATGTGTTAATTGGGGGCTGCTAATTACGCCTCAATTGGCTAAAAACATTATCGAACGTTTTACTCAATTTCAAAATTACTGATAACAATGAGGTTTTATGGTTTCAATGCATTACATTGTTTTATAACCATCTTTGGTTATCAATAAATACAAACAATCAATACGAGTCTGGAGGTCATGCCCCCCAAGTTCCTGATGGAGATGAATATGGTATGAATGAAATTTGTTGTCTTTCAGAATTCTAAACACTGCATTATGGTGCAATCCTGAGTCACGGGCAAGCCTTCTTGTGGGGGAGAATTAAAGACATAATCTACCAGGTGCGTCCAGCAACTAGAGAAGACATGAATCAAAGAATTAGAGAAGCCTGTGGGTCTCACAGCTGTGCTGAAGTGCAATCACGGATGTTAGGAGGTGACCAGAACATTGTTTAGCACAGGATGGCGTGCATTTTGAACACTTACTATAAGAGTATACGTAGCCCTACATAAACAACATACAGCATTTCTCAGCAGATATGTACAATTTTTGTTTCTTTGTAAGTAAACAGTAACAGTTAGAGCAAAAGTTTCAGTAAAAGTTGTTTCTTTTTAAAAGTAGTTTGCAATGGTACTTTCAATGAACCATGTTCTAATTTGAAATTTCGAAGTTGACCATAGGTACCTCTACTTCTGGTTTGTTACAGCAAATGTTAGGCCTACTACCATCAATCGATTCTTTACATAGGTTCAGGTTGTTAATATTTTGTTATGAACAACCAGTATCACACAGTTTTCGAGAAAAAAGTGTGATGTGAGTGGTTTGAAACGTCTGGTATATACAGAGTGTTTCTATATATGTGTCCATAAAAGTGGAGGAATGTGGGGGCGTATTCCTGACACCAAAACATAATAAAAAGTTCCATGAACATAGTTCCGCAAAACCTTCGTTAGGGACTTAAGAAAGGAATTTCCTGTAGTGACCCCTGATTATGTAATTCATCTCAAAGTTGCATTTTTACCACTTTCTTCATTACAGTTGGTCATGACATTTGTTTTGTTTTGTCTGATTGCATTTTGTTCTGTTTTGTGTTATTCACAGTAACATTCATCACATCACAAGATGTATTCAGTGGCATAAATTACATATATGTACATTCAGACGTCTCCAAAAGCGTACTCGCGAGTAAGCCCCTGAACGGAACCGAAGCCAGTACGTAATGAGCGCGCTCCGCCTCACCCATCTCCGCCTGTACTGTACTCATTGTTTATGCGTAAACGAAGAGCAGTGGCGGACTGCCATTATCATTGTGTTGGTCGGAGAGTTCCAACGTTTCACAATGTCTTCTAATCATGGACGTAGTAATTCAATGATGAATAGGAAGAGATTTTTTTTTTTTTTGAGTTAGTGGGAAGAATGTGAAATGCTTAATTTGTTCGAAAATTCTTAAGGGAATGTTAAAATTCAATATGCGACGACAATAGTCGACTCTTCATAAACAATATCATACAATTACAGGCATGTTGGACGTGTGAAAATAATTTATTTTGGGGCTATCTGTTTCACTTGGTTATACATAATAATTTGTATATTACAATACGTTTACACTCAGTTCCGTATGGCAAACATATAGTTTTTCGTTTAATTTTACGTGAAATGGGTAGGCCTACAAATATTTTGATAAATATAAAAAAAGGAAATACAAACACAAATCACACACGTGTCCTCAGTCCTAAACAAAAAAGCTTCTTGATAGTTATGTTCTAGCTTGAAATATTTGAAAATCAATGAAGCCCTTTACATAAGCATCATTTGTAAAATCGTGCATACAGGACGTTACTAAAGTACTGTGTCCAGAACAAAGTCAAAGTTTAAGAAAATTAAAATGTTTCCAATTACAGTTCAGAGAAGGAATTTCAAGATTCCAAATATAATTGAATCTGAAGTCGAAACCAAATTAACCAGTTTGTAGCTTACTCACTTACATTGGACGAAAGCACAAATAGAAATGACAAAGCTCACCTAGCCATTTTCATCCGAGGAGTTAATGAACATTTTACTGTGTCTGAATGTCTTCTAGATGTAATTACAAAATACAACTGGAGAAGATCTTTTCCAGGTCCTGAAAGGCATCATAGAACAGAAGAGGTTGATTTTGCAATGGCCTGTGTCTATAGCAACAAACGGGGCTCCAGCTTCATAGTATGTCAAAATAATATACAAACGTATGATATTTCTTATTCCTTTGATGTTATTATTTGTAAATTTAAGAAGATCGTTGCCGCGATCCCCCACTGGTTGCTCCCATCTGTTGAGGTACGAGTCTCTTCCCCTTTTCTAGCCTAACATCACACTGTGTTCGGCGGGCAGCATCGAGAGCACGAATGACGGTACGCTTTTTGAAGACCACTGCACTACATTTATGGCCTAGCAGATGGGAATAAGGTAGGAGCACGGCATTTGATCAATTCGTAACACCCCAGGACATTTGCACAGAGTACGGCAAAGCATGGAACGCAGGCTCAGGGCATGCATCGAAGCAGGAGGAGATCACTTCGAGCAGTTTCTGTAAATGTGTGTTGTTAAATGTGTAACATGTACCATTACCAATAAACCCATAACTCCTTAACGAAGGGTTTGCGGACCCATATGAACTTTTTAATGGTTTGTGTCAGGAATACGCCCCCACATTCATGGACACACACATATATATGATATGATATGATATGATATATATTTGTCGTTAAGCACATCCAGTGAGGTGACACAGTGCCATCCCACCTTATTACACAACAAATTTATGCAAGTCATAACTTACTTCCTTCTCTCTTCCACTTATGTTCTCTTTAAATGTATCTTGACACTTCTCGTTCACCGGCCTATCCATCTATATTTCCCCACTTCCCCACTTATATCCTCCCCCTCACTTCACTTCACTTCACTTCCTATTGATATCCTTGTCCCCCATACTATTTTCTTGTTTTTTCCCCCACTACACCAACTTCTTAAATCATAATGTTTATTTTTAATATTTACCTTTATTCCTTCATCTCTGCTCCCTGGATCCGTTCCATTTTTCTTTACTCGCCTTGTTTTTGTTTTTCCCTGACTCCGCAACTTACGTATTCGCCTTTGAATCGCCTCAAAACACACACATATGTACATACACACATACATACATACATATATACACACACATACACACGTACGTACATACATACATACATACATACATACACATACATACATACATACATACATACATACATACATACATACATACATACATACATACATACATACATACGCATTGTTCTGTCCATTGGCACGCTTTTCACCGCAAACCCAGCATTCTTCAATTTTTCCTATTTTCTGCCTTCCTCTTAATCTCCGCATATGATTCACAATCTTAATGTGTATTATCACATATCTTCTTCTGCCCCGAACTCATAACACTTTTACAATTTCTTCAAGTGCATCCTTCCGTGGGCAGTTTATTCTCGATTAGTGATCCAGCCAACTCCTTTTTTTTTCTTTCTGATCAGTTTCAGCATCAATCTTTCTTCACCCACTCTTTCCAATACAGTTTCATTTCTTATTCTGTCTGTCCATTTCACAGGCTCCATCCTTCTCCAGAAAAAAAGAGCATCTTCTGCGGAATTCTGGATGAAGGACTAAGGCAGAGATTAGTGAAGTGCTTTGTGTAGAGTGTAGCATTGTATGGATCAGAAACATGGACATTACGATGAAGTGAAGAGAAGCTAATAGAAGCATTTTAAATGTGGATATGGAGAAGGATGGAGCGTGTGAAATGGACAGAGTAAGAAACGAAGTTGTGTTGGAAAGAGTGTATGAAGAAAGAATTATGCTGAAACTGATCAGAAAGAGGAAAAGGAATTGGCTGGGATACTGATTGAGAAGATACTGCCCACCGAAGGATTCCCTGGAAGAAACTGTGAACGAGAGAAAAGTTCGTGGCAGAAGAAGATATCACATGATAGACGACATTAAGATAAATGGATTATATGTGGAGACAAAGAGGAAGGCAGAAATTAGGAAAGTCTGGAAAAGCTGGGTTTGTAGTGAAAAACCACCCCTTTGGCCAAACACTATGGATGAATGAATGAATCCTTCTCCATATCCATATTTCAGAATGCTTCTATTCGCTTCACTTCAGCTCGTCCTAATGTCCACTTTTCTACTCTATATAATGACACACTCCACACAAACCACTTCAATAGTCTCTTCTTTAGTTTTTTTTTATAGAAATCCGCAGAGATTTCTTCTTTTGCTATTAAAAGCTTTCTTTGTCATAGCTATCCTTATTTTTATTTCGTGGCACCAGCTTATAGTACCCTCCAAGTATTTGAAGATATTCATCTGCTCTCTCTCATTTAGTATTCGCATGTTTATGTTCTTTATTTTTTTCTGACAACCATGGTCTCCGCTACATTAGCATTATCGTCATCCCATACTGCTCACAGCTGTCACTTACCTCCGCCAGCATATCCCTTAATAACTTCTCTTCTACTGCTAAAAACACCAAATCATCAACAAATCTAATGCACTTCATTCTTCTTCCTCCTACTATCATCACTCCCATGTTATGAAAACAGTTCTTCACTAAATTCTTCGAGTAGATGTTGAACAGAGTGGGTGATAAAGTCATTCTTGTTTTACTTCTTTCCCTATTCCACTTCCTTCAGACATTTCTTCTGCTATCCTGACTTTGACTCGTTCTTTCATATAAAGACTAATGAACAGCCTCCTCTCTTTCCAATTCACATCTATAAACGAAATATAGTTTTATACGTCATCAACTTAAGTAGTCTGAATGTAGTAATCAACACGGTATTATCATTTATGATTGTTACTGATGTTCGAAGGTATTTGAATTTTTCCACCTTTTCAAAGGATAAATTTCCAATTTTTATATATCCATTTCGTATTATGTCCTGGCCACAAGACATAATCATATACTTTGTCTTTTCGGGATCTACTTGCAAACCAATGTCCTTACTTGTTTCAACTAAAATTCCCATGTTTTCCGTAATATTTTTCCTAAAATATTCACATCATCTGCATAAACAAGCAGCTGATGTAACCCTTTCAATCCCAAATCCTCCTTGTTTTCCTGAATGATCCTAATGGCATATTCTACAGAAAAATTAAAAAATAAATGTGACAATATAAATTAATCGACACCAGAGAACCGTAGACTATAGTTGACACAACTATCATTACCGGTATTCAATTACTGCAATATTGTGTGCAGAAGTTTTGGAAACACTAAACTGAGTGTTTAAAAGGAAATATACATTAATGCGTACAATCAGATAACTACTTATGAGAAATTATGTTTCGGAACTAGTTGTAACAACAGTGTGTTAAATTTTAAAAGTTTAGAACAAAAGAGTCTAGGAAGATATTTTAAGGTAATATTTTAAGAAATAAAGTGGTAATATATTTTCTTTTGCAGATAATACTCTACTAACATTTAATGGGGAAAATTGGAATAACACTTTTTTAAATGCTAGCAATGGAATTAACGTAGTGAAAAATTAGCTTGACTTTAATCTCCTGTCCTTAAATACTAATAAAACTACCTATATTCCATTTTCTTTAACAACGGAAGGTTTACCTCCACTTATGAATAATTATCACTTAGTAATAAATAATATTACGTGTAATGAATTAACAAATAATGATTGTAATTGGCCACATCTAACACCTTCAGCACAAGTCAAATATTTAGGAATTATTATAGATCAACATTTACGTTGGGATAAACAAATTGATTTTTTGTTTACAAGTATAAGAAAGACAATTTATTAATTCATAATCCTTCGAAATTTTATCACTAAGCAGGAATTGAGAATAATATTTTATTACACAGAAGATTAATAAAAATTTGTCTAACAAAAATATGGATTACCCAAAAAATTTAATTTATTCAGATTTTGAAGTATTAACTATTGAAGGAATTTATAAATATAGTTTACTAACTTACTACCACAGAAATCAAATAAAACTTAAATCTAATCGACATGAATATCGTACACGAAGACAAAAGTCTACTTTCTCATTAATTGAGCATAAATGTCATACAAGTGCAGCTCTTGAACATGGTGCTAGTTTCGGCTCAATGCTTCTGTCTGATTGTCAACTTATATTAAATGCTTTTTTTTCTTTCTCTCTTTCTTCTTTTTTTTGCTCTTGTGTGTTATTTAATGGCCTGAATTAAGTTACTTATTTAGTAAACTGTCCTTGTAAATTTAATGTTACATTATTGACTAGGACCACACTGTACACGAGCCTGCCCCTTAGAGTAGTTGCTAGAAACATTTTTGTTTTATAATTTCAATTTGTACTCACTAGCTAGCTAGTTAAATAAATTATTAATTGACTATTTTGAATCAATAATTACATACACAGTATACAGTATTATTATTTCAGTACCGGTATTTCTTGCAGTAATTTTTGCAACTTTTCTCATACATAATTAGGTTATAGTTAATATTGTAATGTAAAAAAAGTACATAAATAAATAAAGGTATGAAAAATAAAATTACTGTCTGGAGAACACTGTGTTCATTAATGCTGTTCTTTCTGCATTTCCATTGCAACGACCAGGCTCCACAGGCACATCTGCCACCTCATTGGCTATGTTGAGCAGAACTGCTGTCGCTACAATGGTCGCCAATGTTGAGGAATTTTCGCCCTCATTTCTAGTGCCAGGACAGGACATCTCCTCTTCCAAACTTAAAATAATCTCTCTACTGGGATTTTTGATATTATATAAAACAATAATTAGGATATTCATTATTTTCCAACTTTGCACACTGAAGGCAGGTATCAAATATAGTACTGTCATGTACTGACCCAGACTAATGTGCAGTTACATCAAGAATCCTGTGATTTTTTGGTAGATATATATATATATATATATATATATATATATATATATATATATATATATATATATATATAATATTTGTATTTTATTTATATTTTACTGTGCTATAAAGTGTATTCAGGCCTATGCACTCAAAGTATGATAAACGGGTTTTATTGCATTCTAATAAAATATTATATTTCCTACATGTTTGTGTGTCAGCATTTAGTACTCGTCTAGCTATAAAATAGCAACCAATTTTTAAGTATGAACGAAGCGAATAATAATATCTTAAGGATAGAAGACGTGAAAACGTTCACATCTTTTATTGTACCTATCGGTACTTCAACGTACTCGCGCGTTTGGGTGTTGTCGTCCGACGTCATCAAC
The DNA here is from genome assembly GCF_040183065.1 of Periplaneta americana. Lineage (NCBI taxonomy): Eukaryota > Metazoa > Arthropoda > Insecta > Blattodea > Blattidae > Periplaneta > Periplaneta americana. The sequence continues at coordinate 498,297 of NC_091118.1, forward strand.
AATGGCCGACAGACACGACAAGACGGATCGTTTCCATGTAAACACTGTGGTTTGCCATTTTCTGCGAAAAAGTTAGAAATGATGCGAACGGCGCTTTCGGTTTTGAAAGGAGTATCTGCGATTGCGGGACGCCGAGAATTTTCGGGAGGCGCAACGCGGTTCTCCTTAGGGAGACCAGAATTGGTCAGAATTGTGACGATGCTTGGGACGGTGGGAGTAGGAGGCTATTGTCTATGGAATAGTCGTAGTCCAGCGGACAGGAGTGATTCCAAGATTCCTGATCCAACTCCCTCCTCACCCACGTCGTCACAATCAGAACACCCCCGGTATGTCACCCAATTTAAATACTATTACGCACCCCCTACACCAATAACCAGTCAAACGACAGTCATTCCCCCCAACCCCATTACCTTCCTCATCAAAATCACCTCCATCCCCATCCCCACCGCCACCTTCACCTTCACCTTCACCTTCACCTCCACCTCCCCCCCGTTCTATCCTTAAGAAAGATAAAAAAGAAGATCGGGATCCCGGTCGCCCTCAGAAGACGGTGACATTTGACCTCCCCCCTGAGTCTCAAGAGACGAAGGGGAAAGGCAAAGCAACCCCGGGCAAGAGCAAACGCAAGACTCCCCGACAGCGCACCGACGATGAAGGACGCGTGGCGCTAGAGGCCATTGCACCCTTCTGACTGGGAAGACCAAGACGACTACGTGTACATCGACGCATGGCTCAGGGAACGGAAGCATCGAATGAAGGTTTTGAAAATCCTTCGGGATCTACAAACACCTTTCGATGATGACGATTTACCGGGACCATCGTCTAGCCGCGGGGGCGGGCAGAAGTAGGGGAGCAAAAGGAGGTAAGAGTCAATTCTACTTCTTAATTATTACACTTATTATTATGTGAAAAAAATATATAGTCGACCTGTGGCGAGTTGGTATAGCGCTGGCCTTCTAAGCCCAAGGTTGCGGGTTCGATCCCGGGCCAGGTCGATGGCATTTAAGTGTGCTTAAATGCGACAGGCTCATGTCAGTAGATTTACTGGCATGTAAAATAACTCCTGCGGGACAAAATTCCGGCACATCCGGCGACGCTGATATAACCTCTGCAGTTCCGAGTGTCGTTAAATAAAACGTAACATTTATATATATACCAAATTTTTAGTGACCGTCTTTCTCTATCATTCCAAAAGTGACTGTTATAAAAGAGACCAAAAAATATAAAAATAGAAAAGTAAATATTGATTCAAGTCTAAGAATATGAACGTTAATTGCAAACCACAAAAATTAATATGCGATTGCACTTGCCCATATATGGTAGGGTGGATGGGATGGGCAGGGCGGAACTCGACATGCAGCCACCTCCACGTGGTGAGTTCTGGGTTGTTTCAGTTCATACAGAATGAAACAAGCAAAGAGCTGCATCTCAACTGTGAAAGGTGGTACAAAAATTTATACAGGGTGGAAGGTGTTCAATAACAGTAAGTTCAATCACTAAATGCTTAAGATAAAACTAATAGAATCTTCCTTCTCCATTTTTTTTATTTTTATTTAGTAAGAAATAGATTTTGTTTCTAGGAAACATCGCTATATCGCAGTGAATTCAGTAGCAGTTGCCAACAGACGGAAACACTCTTCCCTGCAGCACAGATGGCAGTCATGAGCAGACCGCCCTTACACCCTGTACCCGCCGTGCTCTGGCTTAAGATGAATGTAACAAAAACATTATCGTCGTTGTTCCTACAATATCTCCTATGTGCAAAATATAAATTTTTTCAGTAGGAAGAATAAACACATTTATTAGTGGGATTTTGTTCATTTATTTATTCTACACATTTAAATAACATCTATATGCAGTCGGACTACATAATTGATAACAATAATCTACGCTTAATAAGCCAGTGTGTCACAATTACAAAATATATGCTTCATATTCACATAGGAGTTTACTTGTACCTATTATTATTATTATTATTATTATTATTATTATTATTATTATTATCATTATTAGTGTCATTAGCAGGAAATCATATAGATATATTAACAAAAATATAACATTGAGAGAAATGATATAATGTACTCAGAGAACAAATAAACTTGTTTTAAAATACATGATACATAATATAAAATAAAGAACTCTGTCCTATGACTATTTGAATCTGGAATCGAAAATTTCATTACTACAAGACGGCAATTCTAACTGAAGTTTTATTATCGAATTATATAGACATGGGCCATTATTTGTACTACGGGTATGTGCAGTTGTCAAAAGAAAAAGTGGCCGCTCTCCTGAAGCAAAATTCCCTTCGGGTATCTTCGCTACAATTCGGAGACAGGCGATGTTACATGTTGTTGTACCACGTTGCCTGAGATATATGGTTATAATTCAGTAATTCTTTGTGTTACTTAATAGCGTAATGGCAGCGTGCTGCCTCTTATGCATGAGGTCCTTGCGTTCGAATACAACCCAGTGCTTTTTATGTTCTTTTTTGTTTCGATCTTAAGACAGAGATACAAAGCATACATAATTGCTCCTTTCTCTTTTACGATTATTTTAGTAATTAACATCAGGTTCATGAATGTATTATGTCATGACTTTATCATTATTTATTATGACATTATGGCTGCAAATAAAAACAAAAAAAGATTTTATTCGCAACAAAAATCTGTTTCGTGACATATAGCAAACAAACGTACTGGCGTCTACCTTAGAACATAAAAAAAAGTTAATCGTTAAAAAAACAGCAAAAAGCCACGATTCTATCTTCCCCACATCTCGATCACATCTTGCAGTCGAGTGGGCATGGAATCGACTAGAATCTTTTCAAATAGCGACTGTTCTCAGCCACGACATTCCACAAGCACCCTGGACATACATAAGTGTTCTGCCCATGGGCAGGTCTTTCAATGCAAACCCAACATTCTCCAATCTTTCCTATTTTCTGTCTTCCTCTTAGTCTCCGCACATAATCCACATATCTTAATGTCGTCTATTATTTCATATCTTCTTCCGCCCCGAACCCTTCTCCCGTTCACCACTCCTTCCAATGCATCCCTCAGTAGGCAGTTTCTTCTCAACCAGTGACCCAACCAATTCCTTTTTCTCTTTCTAATCAGTTTCACCATCATTCTTTCTTCATCCACTTTTTCCAACACAACTGCATTTCTTATTCTGTCTGTTCACTTTACACGTTCCATTTTTCTCCACATCCACATTTCAAATGCTTCTATTCATTTCTCTTCATTTCATCGTAATGTCCAAGTTTTTTTCCCCATACAGTGTCACACTCCACACAAAACACTTCACTAGTCTCTCCCTTGATTCATTTTCCAGAGGTCCCCAGAAGTTGCATCTTTTTCTGTTAAAAGCTTCCTTTGCTCATCTTTGCGATTTTTCTTGGGAAGGATAAATGCGCTAACTTCCCATTGCTTTCCGCACACCACTGTCTCTTTCGAATCTTAATAGATCCCAGGGGGCCAAGCGTGGCGGTGAGAGAGTGGATTTGACTAACTGGGCCCTCCGGACTTCACCGAAATTCACCGCAAGGGTTAAATATTAGTTCTATCAGGATTTTTGACCTGATCAGAACCGGGAAATTCCAGTTAGCCTTTGTCCCCCGCATCCTGGACGAACTTGTACAAATCGTTAGAAAATCTTGGAGGGGGAATGGGCCACTTTCTCCGCAAATGTTTCTTTACTTGTGCCCTCGCAGTTCAGTCGGAAAAACGTCGGGATTTAGATGTAAACGTCTCAGTTTAAATTCCTCGTCACTGATTTTCATGTTATTGTGTTTGAAGGTAGTACTTATAATATAATAATATAAAAAGAAAAAAACTAACACCAGTATTGTTCCAAACCTAATATTAAATTAATATTATTTATGTCGCTTAAGAACGATAACAGAATATAAATGATGACTTAAATATTATTTATGTCGCTAACGACGATAACAATATAAATAACTTTAATATTATTTATACAGGAACACTAAAAAACGATAACAATATAAATGGTAAATATCAGTTTGTTTAATTAATGTAAGATATTATATAAAATATAATTAATTATTTAAATAAAATAACCTATTTTACAAAGAAAAATGGTTATTTATATTAAAATAATTATTTATATAAAATATGAGTATTTATATCACTAAAGAACGATAACAGAATGTAAATTATAATTTGAATATTATTTATATCGCTAAAGAACGTTAACAGAATATAAATAATAACTTGAGTATCGTTTATATCACTAAACAACGATAACAGATTACAAATGATGACTTCAATATTGTTTATATTACTAAAGAACGATAGCAGAATATAAAAAATTATAACTTGAATATTATTTATATCGCTAAAAGAACGATAACAAAATATAAATAACTTGAATATTATGTATATCAATTAAAGAACGATAACAGAATGTAAATAATTATTAACTTTAATGTTATTTGTAACGCTAAAGAACGATAACAGAATACAAAATATAATTTGAATATTATTTATATCACTAAAGAACAATAAAAAAAATAAGATGAAAACTTTAACAAGGCCCGAACTCACACTCTTTGAATCATTAAGCGAGCACTCTACTGCTGGTCTATGAGACGCAGACATGGAATAATTATATAGTTCCGGAACTGCTTCTACAAGGACATGCATCGTGTAACATCGCCGTGACCCGAAGTGAACTTAGAAAATTTTCGCTGTTCACGAGTGCGGCCACTTTCTTTTTGACAACTGTACAGGGACATCATTTTATTTTTACAAACATTTTTAATATGAACCTGGCTATACCTTTGGATCCATGCCATTTGCTACCCCCTTCCACAATTGGAGTTCGATGATACTGGCGTAATATACAAACAAATCACTTTAATAAGTATAGGAGAGATGGAGAGTAGTTCATCCATTTACGTAAACTAGGAAATATAGCGCTATATAGAGTTTGATCATTTTCATTAGGTTTTTGTTTAATGAAAATACAGTATAGTATTAACAGCGAGTGTTTTTACTCACGAACTGAGCTGTCCATGTGGAGGTATTCATTATGTAGTGTATATTATACTGTCTAGAGTACATTAGCGTACAATATAGAGAACGAAGTTAAATTGAAAAATAAATAGGCTAAATATGGATATTTAAACACATTTTTGAAAATGGTGGTCGTTCATTTCGATACAGGCTTCAGTTCTAATGTGGATATTGTACCTAATCCGAATTACCAGTTTCGTCCTTCGTAACTAGTAACTCATGTTGAAATAACTCTGTACCTACTCTATAAAGAGTACCTTACGTACTGTAAATTCAATCTTCACTTCTGCCCGATCCGAAAAGATAAAATTATTCAGACATACTATCTACTGTCCATCCAACTGGTTATGTCGTAGAGTCGTAAAAAGGGAAGAAATCACGTGACAGTTAGTTACATAACGAGGCCCTTTTATTTCAGTTATTTTAAGCAGTTGTATAATATTACGTAGACGTCCAATTCCTAACAGACATTAATGTTCTCACAAAAGAGCTAAGACAGCCCAGCCACTAGCTGGCGAATAAAAGCTGGTGAGGAAACCTGAATACGACGTAGGCAGAAAATGGCGAACCACAGTGTTTCCATGGAAACGATCCGTCTTGTCGTGTCTGTCGGCAATTGTTGATGACGTCGAACGACAATACCCAAACGCGCGGGTACGTTGAAATACCGATACAATAAAAGATGTGAACGTTTTCACGTCTTCTATCTTTAAGATATTATTATTATTATTATTATTATTATTATTATTATTATTATTCACTTCGTTCATACTTAAAAAATTGGTTGCTATATTATAGCTAGACGAGAACTAAATGCTGACACACAAACATGTAGAAATTATAATATTTTATTAGAATGCAATCTGCCTACTTATACATAGGTAGTATTCAGGGTGGGTTACTACTCTTTTGACCTCATACAGTGATAAATATTATAGAATTTCTCTGTTGTTTAATTCTGCTGTTCCGTAAGACTTATGCTGTATGTGTATATATATATATATATACATATATATATACATATATATTTTTTTTCGCCGGAATTTTGTCAAGCAGGAGTTCTTTTAAATGTCAGTAAATCTACTGACATGAGCATGCCGCACTTAAATGCAATCGACCTGGGCCGGAATCGAACACGCAACCTCGAACACAGAAGACTAGCGGTAGACCGACTGCTCTACCCAGGCTGAGAGAAATGAAAAATGTTCATTAAAACAATTATGGGTTTAATATTATGTGGCGCATACGAGATACATTATTAGATTCAGAAAGTATTTGTTCACCTGATGATAGTAAGAAATAATATATATCGGGAAAAGTGGCAGAAGTCAAAATTTTAATTTTACAAAAGAAGAAAAAAAACTGTCTTCACACTGGTTTATGTCGATTTGATTTTTTTTTTCTGTATGAAATACTTATGTCTCTTATCCCAAGCAAGCAGATGTTCCGAAAGTTGTCAATACATTAATGAAAAATGTTTGTGGAAAATGACTTATGCCACTTTCCCCAAGCACTGCAGAATTCTTATATTAAGGTGTTCGTAAAAATTCCTGTCCGACTTAATTCTTGCAGGGAAAACTTCCCTGAACTCTCCTTATCCCAGGAACCAAGTTTTACCCGCTGGGCGTGCGTGGATTAAAGCTGTTCTCTTTTATTCTGGCA